>NW_022991861.1:0-247421 GCF_902827175.1 Gymnodraco acuticeps
CTGCTCTAAGCCTAATGTGGGACACTTCTGCTCTAAGCCTAATGTGGGACACTTTGGCTCTAAACCTAATGTGGGACACTTCTGCGCTAAGCCTAATGTGGGACACTTTGGCTCTAAGCCTAATGTGGGACACTTCTGCCTAAGCCTAATGTGGGACACTTCTGCTCTAAGCCTAATGTGGGACACTTCTGCTCTAAGCCTAATGTGGGACAGTATGGCCTTTGCATCTATTTTAGCACGTAGAAGAATACTCCTAGAATGGAAATATTCGATACCACCTAAAGCAGTGGTTCTCAACTGGTGGGTCGCGACCCAAAAATGGGTCGCGAGGCCTGACCAGTTGAGAACCACTGACCTAAAGCATCTCTATGGCTTAAAGATCTAATGATGTACCTGAACTTGGAGAAGATTAAATATAACCTGAGTGGCTCTTCAAAACTATTCGGCTCTATGATAGCCTACATAGCTGAACTTAAGACACTAAATTAAGAAGAAAGGGGGGAACTATGAATGTAGGTGCTTTTTGTTTGTTTTGTTTTTGTTTATGTCTTTATATACGTGTATGTACATTATGATATGCTGACCTTTAACCTTTGTGTGCTGTTTGGGTCTGTGGGACCCGTTTGCAGTGTTTACTAAAAGAACATTTATGATTTTGTTTTAAATGTTGAAGTGAAATGCATCAATCTGGTGCACTTTGAGCACAACATGAATGTATGGATACAGCTCTCAGCACAAAGGGAGCTATACGTTTCAATAATCCAAACATCTTTAGAATATGATCACAACCAATAACAAATCATTTAAACTTGTTTATTCTTATCTTATGTTACCTAGTTAGCATTCTTTATTTTTATTTATGCATATTTTACTAATCACTCCCCTTTTGAACAGTTTACTGTCCTATAGTACACATTGGAATGATTTCTTACTTTATTTTGTACAACTTATTAAATAGATAAAGGTGTGCTCTCTATTTCTCTCGCTCGCTCACAGAGGCTGTGTGCTCTTCCGTGGCGATGATGGCTTGCGTTAAAAGATAATAATAAACATAGGCCTATTTGTAAAGTGGGGGGACACAAACGGGATTTCGAAAAGTGTCACGGTTAAAACGAATAGGTGCCGCACATTGCTTTTCTTCCCGACTGTAACGCTGTTGTGTGTGTGAGTGTGAGAGCGATTTTTACGTAATCTGTAAATTATTTTGGTTTCAGTTGTGTGTGTGTGAGCAGGCTCGGATTGGCCATCGGGAGATTCGGGACTTTTCCCGGTGGGCCGCTGCCATTGGTGGGCTGCTGCCTTCGGTGGGCTGCTTGCTCTGGCGGGCCGTGGACTTTCAAAGCGCTGCTGCGCCGGTACTGCATCTGCCGCCGCATCCGCCACCGCAAACACCCGCCGTTGCGAGGCTCTGGTGGCTCCGGCAGGTCCGGCGCAGCGGTGCTGTGAAAGTCCACCGCCGTTGCGAGTCTCCGGCTGTAACAATCCCCTACCGCCCGCGAGGACCCAGGTTCGATTCCGGCCTGAGGTCCAAACATTTTAAAACATAAAACAAATAAAACAAATAATCTCCCGTTCATCGCGTCCATTCGCGACCCACCTATCACATCTCTGCGCCCCACCAGTGGGGCACGCCCCACACTTTGAGAAAACGCTGCATTACAGCAACAAAATCCTGTGGTTTTTGTCAAACCGAAGTACCAGAAAATATACATTTAAAAAAAAAAGACGTTTCATTGTTAGGGGGGCCACAGGGGGGTCAGAGGTCAGTGTTTAGGGGGCATTGGCCCCCCCTAGAAACCGCCCCTGTACATATGTGAGTATTGTAGTGCCGTAAAAGGGAGGCGGAGGCGGTGTATTCAGAATTGACTTCCACACTTTATTATTCATTAAACTCTCGGAGGATAATGCATGAACTGCTCTGTCTGACGAGCTAGCAGGAATGAATAGCCACAGCTCAGTGTTCCCACTAAAGGGTCCGTGTGGCAAACACAATACACAGGTGAATTATGGTCCACCAATATGGTGTCACCACAGTATATGGGAACATGTATTATTGTTATTATTCTTTATTTATTAATATTCCTTTTCTTTTAATATTATCTGTTACATTACTGTTACGGTGTGCAGGAAGCTTCGTCTTCTTCTTCTTCTCTCGGTTTTGTGGCGGATTGCAAACAACTTTAAGGTGCATACCGCCACCTCCGGCGTCGGCTTGACTCGGTTTGCATTTATAAAGAATGCACACATGTGTTTAATCGTTAATGTCAGAATATGTACTAAGTAATACATTTGTTCCTGCTCCAGATTTAGATTCAAACTTTATATTTATTGCACATATTACAGGTACTGAGACAACGAAATGCAGTTTAGCTTCTAACCAGGTTGCAACAAGCAGTAAAGTGAAAAGTAATGTACACAATCTACAGAATAAAATATAGAATGAATTGAATGATGAATAAACAGTGAGGGGTATGAATACACTAGATATACACAGCAGCCTGTGAGCAGTATGAACAGTGTGTATGAATATGCTAAGATATATAAAGTATGAAAACGGGTACGGCAGTGCAAGTATAGTATAAAATATATGGATATTAATTTAATGATGATAAATATTGTGGAACAATGATGAAAAATGAGAATGGAAGTGGCGACGTAAAACTGACAAAAAACAACAACAACATTTTGCCCAGCCAATTGGAGAGTTTCATCACCAGCACGTGGAAAAAACCACCAATGAGCGCTCAGCTCGAGATACCAGCGAGTCGTTTCCCATCAAGCATTTCGCTTCCGCAGCCCGTGGAGAGGAACTGCGCCGCCTCGCCGCGCCTCGCTCTCAAGGCTGCGGGCGTCTTTGTCCCGCGAGATTTCAACGTCTCATGAAGGCGGGCCTCCAGAGCAAGTCGGACAAAATGACTAACCATCATGCAACGCACGAGCAAGACGTTGATCGAAATTGCGCAGGTCTGCGCAAGTCTGCGCAGGTCTCAAACAAGCCTAGTGTGTGTTGAGGCTCCAGCTCTACTGATCCATCATCCGTGTGTCCTGGATAAACCTCTGAACGGACTCTGTGCTCTTTTTTCTGGAGTGTTTTACCTCGGACTATAGGAGCTAGCTTAGCCTGCTAGCTGGAAACACGTTAGGCAACACTAGTCAGATTGAGAGTTTGACCGGCGAGAGAGAAACGGTGTGTTTAACGGAGTCTGCAGGGAAAGGTGATCTAGGAAACATGAGTAAAGTCCAAATGCTGCTGTCGTTGAAGAAGCAGCGAGTCACTGCTGCTGCTGAAGAGATATTTGCTCTGTTTGAACAAACAATAGCAGAGCTCGAGGAGGAGCTGTTTCTTTCCAAAGAGGAGAACAAGAGACTCCAGAAACTACTGGACGCTGTTTTACAGCCTCAGCTTCGGATACACAGAGCATGTCTGTTCCCTTTACTCTTCATTAACACTTTAAACTCTTCAGTAACACTTTATTATCACATTAATAACACTTTAGACCAGGGGCGCTGGAAGGGGGGTGCTGAGGGCGCTGCAGCACCCCCTAGCGTCAGGCAGGTGGAGCTCCTCTGCCTGCACATTTTAGTTTGTAAATGTTTTGATATATATTTTTTGATTACATTTCATTGTGCCTGAGATATATGTTATATTATATATTATTATTCAAATGATACTTTTAAACTATAAAATAAATTATTTAGCTTCAGGGAAGAAAAATTCAAAATGTTTTAGTTGACACGTGAGCTAAGTTTCTCAAGAGATCCTCACGCAGTATGAAAATCTCCTTTACAAAATAAGTGTCCAATAATCAACAACACAACAATGATCGTATAGTGGTAGTATAACACATGTTAAACATAAACAAACTGGTGTACAAAACTCACATACCTGCATTTCAATGGACATCATAAAATGGACACGTGAGCTGCGTTCTGTTGGAGAGATAGCACCACGCTTACGTAAGCCTATTAGCTCAAATTAGCTATAGAGAACCGCAGTGACGCGTCCTAAAACCCGGAAGTAAGTTAGCATTTTTACCACTCCCGGTTCCTTCGATAAAAAGCAATGCTATTTCTCCATAGGATTTTGGAAAATAGCTCCAAATAAGGTCTGTGTTTGACACAAATTGAAGAGAGACACATCACGTTTTGTTCTACGACATTAAATCCATCAGCAGTGACCCCGCTGGTGATTTTTGAAGAGTTTACGTGTCTGAAAAACGATGGTTGTTACCAAGTGGCTGAATAGGACTACAGAAGTTGTCCAGGCCGTTTTACGTCATTACACCGAACACGTAAAACACTCCCGCTAAGTTTGTTTGCCCTGTTCTGCTTGAAGCAACTACCTGCCTCCTGCAAACTGTTCAAACAAACGCTTCAACTCGTACCATTTAGAAGTCTGTATGTTTGAATATGGATCTTAAGTCGGCATGACGTTGAAGCAGCGGACCCTGCTGTAGTTCCTTTATAGCATACGTTAGCATTTTGCTTCTGGCGACTAGATTTATGATTCAAAATTATAAAAGTAGGGTAGACTATGTGGATATTTATCCGGCTGAACAAAACGTGATCCGTCTCTTAAATGTGTTTCAACCACAGACCTGATTTCCAGCTATTTTCCTAAATCCTATGGAGAGACTGCATTGCGTTTTTTGACGAAGGAACCGGAAGGAGTTTACTTCCGGGTTTTAGGATGCGTCACTGCGGTTCTCTATTGATGGTCACATTAATAAATCATATAACACAAATAGCCAATCACACAAAAAACATGTTGCTGTGAGCATTCAACGACTATCATTAAACTAAACAAACACAACAGAACGTTATTGTCCTAATAAAATAATAGCATACATTTTGTCCACTGACATAATACAATAGCACCTTACCAAGCCCCCAGGAAGTGCGCTGGACTCAGATGAAAATATTCGTGGTGGCCAAACGGCGGTACTACACTTCCGTTTGGTTGCCAGGCCGGGGAAACACTTTTCCCATTGACTTACACGGGGAAAGAGTGGTCTGTAAAATCGTTGGATAATTTTTTTTAAACTAAATAAACTACCCAGTATGAACACTTGTATAGCCCTTATTAAAAACATTTGTTCCTCAAGTTGTAGAAATGTGCTAATAACGTTATTCTAAGAGTTATTTCCCTCTGCATTATGAACGTGCATCTAACCCACGGGACCGCGCTGCCCGGTACGTTCATGTTACGTGTTCAGCACTACATGCGTTTATCTTTACCCTATGGATGCACAATAAGAACGGACCCATATCGCCTTACTGCCCACGGAGCTGTAATAATGGATATATTGCACATGTTTGCTGTAATTCATTATTATACTACATGGGCTGTATGATTTAAATCTTCTACCGTAAATGTTGTATTAAATAAAGTTAATATTACCGACGTTAGATTAACGTCCCTGTAGCTTCTTATTGCACTAAGAAGCTTATTGCACTGTGTATATATATATATATATATATATATATATACACACACACCGTGCAATAATTATTTCATGCTAAATGAAGCTCTGTTGGATATCACTAGATCCTGTTACAGCGTAATATAAGTACATAACGATTGATGTGTACATTAGCATAATAACTAGCTAGCCGCTAGCTGCTAACTGCCACCTCGTTAATATAAAATCCATCATAATAACAAATCATTACCATGCTGTCATGAACGCGCGGTGCTGTTACGTGTACGCAAATTGACGTGCTTGATGTGAACGAGCATTTTGGTTAAAGTACTTCTCAGGCATGCTGGGTAATCTGTGACGTTTCGCTCTCTCAAAAGTTGGGCCATTTTATCATCATGCGCCAATGAGCAACTCTCATCAGAATGAATGAGGCCCCGCCTCCCACGTCTGTATCCAGTTCTTATTATACATCCATGCACCTTACTCTCAAGAGATCCTCACGTGGTATGAGAATCTCCCACAATCCATTGCGGGTAACAAAGCTACAGTAATGCAGGGCACACGTTTGTAACACCAGATGGCGTAATTCTCCAATTTAACCAGGATTGTACACCAAACCGTTATAACTCTGTTACATCGCACAACAAAGTATCTCGGAATTCTTTCTCACTAAAAAACGCTAAATCTGCAAAAAAGATTGAAATAGAAGATGCAGAGGCATGATGACGCAGATCTGTGAAAGGGGCATTATGCCTTATAATATTATATACAATATTATATTATAAGTGTGTGGTTGCCTTCCTAGTCACTTTGCTCAGCACTACTGCTTGTAGGCAGGCATGACGAGACTCTTCAGTCGACCCATGTTTCAGGGGAGGTGGGTTTAGTTTTCCCTGCACGCCTCGACGTAAGAGAGACGTAAGCGACGCCGCCTCTTAGCTCAGGAATCTCTCTCTCTTTGCAGCTGGTGCTGCTCTTCTCTGATTCTGATATATATTTATATATATAATAAAGTGCAATTAAAAGTGTGTGTATGTGTGAGAATGGTTACAGGTTATTGCATTATGTGTGGTGGTTGAGCAGCCTGACGGCCCAGGGGTTAGAAACTGTTTTTGAGTCTGTTTGTCCGTGACTTGAAGCTCCTGTCTCTCCTCCCAGAAGGCAGGAGAGAGAACAGTCTGTGACCCTGGGTGAGAGCTGTCCTTTATGATTGTGTTAGCTCTGCTGCGGCAGCGGGAAGTGGAGATGTGTTCCAGAGAGGGCAGGGGGCAGCCGATTGTTTTCTCTGCCATCCGTATCACTCTCTGCAGGGCTTTCTTGTCCGCAGCTGAACATCCTGCATACCACCCCGAGATGGAGTATGACCAGCACGCTCTTGATGGTCGCTCGGTAGAGGACACAGCAGCTTCTTGTTCAGTCGGTTCCTCCGTAGCACCCTCAGGAAGTGTAGTCGCTGCTGGGCCTTCTTAACTGCTTGCAGTGGTGTGTGCCTGTCCAGCTGAGGATCTCCGAAATGTGAACCCCCAGGAACTTAAAGGTGGAGACCCTCTCCACTCTCTCTCCATTGAGGTGAAGGGGGGTGGGTTCTGGACGGTGCTTTTCTGCTATGATGATTTATTTTTGTTTTGCTTGTGTTCAGATGTAGGTTGTTAGCTGAACACCACGCAGACAGCTTCAGGATCTCGTCTCTGTATGCTGACTCGTCGTCTCCCTTATATATTTGGCTGACCATAGTGGTGTCATCTGCACATTTTATAATGGAGTTGGAGGGGTGAATGGGAGAGCAGTCGAGTGTGTAGCGTAGAGGGCTCAGCACGCAGCCCTGCGGGGAGCCAGTGCTGAGGGTGGAGGAGCAATAAGGGCCTATTTTTACTGTCTGAGGACGGTCTGTAAGGAAATGATTTATCCAGGCGCATAAGATGGATGGGAAACCTAGGCGTGACAGTTTTTCCACGAGTATGTCAGGTATGATGGTGTTAAAAGCTGAGCTAAAATCGACGAACAGCATCCTTATATAGTTGCCTGGGCCTTCTAGGTGGCTCACAGCTGTGTGATCAACTCAGTAAATCAACCAGGGTTTCTCTGTCCGGCTGAGAGCGCGTTCATGTGAAAGGGACGGGGTTAGCAACATTTGACCAATCACAAACATGGAGAAGCGGGCTGACAGCGTCTTTTGTTCTCTCTCCATGAACCTTTGGGGCTCCGTATATACACTAGTATTAGACGCAGTCAAAAGTTTGGACACATCTTCTCATTCGAAGTTTTTTACTTATTTAAATTGGTTCTACATTGTAGATTAATACTGAAGACATCAAAACTATAAAACAACACATGAAATTATTATAGCGTTCGGTGGTTTTTGTGAGTGCACTTGAGGATACATTCAAAGTTCTTGAAATGTTCCGGATCGACTGGCCTTCATTTCTTAAAGTGATGATGGACGGTCGTTTCTCTTCACTGAGTTGAGTGGGTCTTGCCATAATATGGATTACAACAGTAGTCAAATAGGGCTCTCCACTGTGCACTAACCCTACCTCAAACACATTAAGAAAGCAAGTAATTCCACAAATTGACTCTTGACAAGGCACATGTGTTAATGGAAAACCATTCCAGGTGACGACCTTGTTATGGGAGATTCCTTATTACAGCGTATTTCTTATTTATTCATTAAGGTCACACAGGTCAGAGAGGCCTTTCGTTGGGGCCATTTCCGCGATTGGTTGCTGTTGAAGCAAGGTGATGTACTCCAATATTATTATTTGTTGTTGTGCAACTGAATATTGATTAATCTCAACCATATCTGTGTTTATGTTAGGGTTGGTGTGCCATTAATTGCACTAGCTGTGTGCAAAGCAAAAGGGGGCTGCTTTGAAGAATCTAGAATAAAAATCACACTTTTTTGTTAACTAGATAATTCCATATGTGTTCTTTCATAGTTTTGATGTCTTCAGTATTAATAGAAATAGAAACAAATTAAAAATAAACAAAAACCATTGAATGAGAAGGTGTGTCCAAACTTTTGACTGGTACTGTATATAAAAAAACACACATATTTGAATATTTAGCAGGTTCCCTCATCTATAATTGTGAGCCTCTCACAGGGTTCAAATATGGACGGAAAGAGCAGTCGTGTAACACAGGCGTTTATTAGCTCCAAACAAAAGTATCCACGGGTCTCCAACGTTGCCCACGTGGCAACCTTCACATGTCCTTTTGCCACCTTCCAGGATCCCGCCTCCTGCAAACAGACCAGAACCAGGTTACGACATGCTTTTATTCCGGCACTGATTACCTGATTCCGATCAGCTGTCTGGCCTCCGGCCGAAGTACTCCTTTCACTCCAGCAGCCGGCGCCCTTACCCCACCCCGCTGCCACAATAATCATCTATACAAGCGCAACTTTATACATTTACAGCAGTAAAATGCAACATACAAAATAATCAAGAAACATCATAAATGAAACACTGACAGGGTTGGTGCGGACCTGATAATTTATTCCGGCAAATTACTCAGACCTACTAATTAACCTAACCGAAGTTATTGAGTCTATGTACGTTTACTGCTTGGCTCAGATCCACCAACGTCAGCAAGATCTCACCTCTATTAACTCCCCGAAGAACCAGGTTCAATTAACTGCTGTTTCAATTCAGACAACTCTCTTAAATATGTTTAAGCGATCCCTAAGGATTTTGATATTAGTAATGAGGTGTAGCCCTACCTGAGTAAGGCAGGGTGCAATCTTACCTTTTTGAAGCAGGAGAGGAGAGCGCAGATGTCTTTTTAGGTTGTCCCAGTCCAAAAGGTGGGATCAGTTTATTTGAAGAAAAATAGGTCCAAACTTATACAGGGTTTTTACCTTCTCTCGTTACAACATTATAATCATACTAAATCTATCATGCTGTGATCATGTTCTAATATGAAACTTTTATTCACAGTTTTACATTTATTACCAAAATTGTAATTTCAACTGCCCAATTCAGTTGTGATTTTTAAATCTCCCGATATAATTTAGAGGCATTTCCTCATAAAAGACCGGTGATAATAAAAAGCACATTCAACTTTTCATTCACCAAATCAATTCACATCAATTCCATACCTTTTTTCCGACACAGATGGCGGGTACTAACATTCACAAACGCATACCTATCTCCCGCAGGTATTCGGGGGAAGATCCTCACAGGTAGCGGTTACTAATACTCACAAACACACTCCTATCAGACACAGATGGCGGGTACTAACATTCACAAACACATACCTATCTCCCGCAGGTATTCGGAGGAAGATCCTCACAGGTGGCGGTTACTAATACTCACAAACACACTCCATTCCGACACAGATGGCGGGTACTAACATCCACAAACACATACATGTTACCTGCAGAAGGAAGCCAAGCACGCAACGCAGCCCCGCTCTCTTTAACTCCAGGCGACTTTCTGCCGCTTTCCTCCGTGGTGCAGTGCGGATCGTTTCACCACAGAGGAAAGCACTTCACAAATTGCAGTACCCAAAAGGAGCTGTACAAATGCCGCAGTTTTTGTTTGGCTGTGTCTTTAGTTGAAAGTCCAGTGGCGATCTGCTCATCTCTCATTGAAATAATATGCTACACAGGGGCGGACTGGCCATGTGTGTTCTGGAGAATCACAGAACAGACGATCGTCCTTATTATTATGCTGTTTAAACCAATTATTTAAATTTGTTTGTTAAATTCGGCATCATGTAAGTTAGGAATGGTCCGATCGATCGGCCGCCGATCGACATCGACCGATACTCACTCTCTGCCGATCGATCGGTGCTCTCTAAAAATGCAGATCGCGAGAGCCGATTGCATGACGTAAAATACAGTGTCCGAAAATGACAATAAAATAGCGGAATGCAACGTGTGTGAAGCAGAAATCCTGCAGCTACGCCCGCTGTGACGGACCGGTGAGCGGAGCAAAACGCACAAGAGTTAGACCTAACACACTTAGCTATTTGATCTACCTCTGGAACAAGCTACACTAGTTATACATATATTTATTCTTCAATGTCGGGTCACTCATGACTGGATCAGTGAGCTGCATGAGATACTGACTGAGAGAGGAAAAGAGAGCGCTTCCGCTCATTTCTCCCATGTTTCCAAAGTTAATGTAAACTTGAATAATGTACTTCATTTGAATGTAACAATTATGTTGGTTGTTGTTGGTGGAAGCACCAGTGATGAATGAGTTTTAAACATAACTTTAAATGGAAGATCCCCATAGGCCCCGCCCACTCGATCCGATCAGAGCATCCCTGACAGGTCCACACACTGCTTCCCTGCAGCGAGGCTCCCCCCGCCCTCCTGTTGACAGTTCACGAGCGCCGAGCTCTTCGCCCCCCCCCCCCCCCCCCCCTTGATAATTCACGATCGTCAGCACGCTGATAAAATGTATTTTTTTGAATGGCACTTCATATCAAAAAGGTTGCCGACCCCTGTTCTATGGCTATGACATAACCGCCTTTTTGGGGCCTCTGTCTTTTTCTCCTTAAGTCAGGAGCCCCCCTCCCTGTGTACTGCTGTGAGGGAAGAGAGAAGAAACTGTCTCTCCCTTATCAGTGAAACCATTATAGTCCTTACACACTCAACTTAACAAACTACTTGTGTTTGTTTATACTGTAAATATAGAAAATCATAAAATATGAAGCATTTTCATTGTGGGTTATATAAGAATATAATTGATTATATTTGATTATAACTAACTTTCGTTTTAAGTATTCACTTGATACTATGAAGATCTCAACAACACCATCATTACTGTGACATAAGAGGGTGCCATAAAATGCTCTGATAATACTTGCATATTTTTACTTAAATAAGGTTTGAATTAGGGCTGTGCAATTAATCGTATTTTAATCTCTATTACGATTTTGGCTTGCAACTATTATGAAAACAACGTAATCGGGAAAAAAACTATTATTTTGCTGCATTCCCTTTCGCAATGATGCTCTCAATGTGTCTTGCGTTACACAACTTAGCATTTAGATTAATAAAGGCCTTGGGGCTATGTTGTTTGATTGAATTAAACACAATATATGCACTCCACTATGCTGTTGTACTGTATCTGAAGATCTTAATATGATTGCTCATATTTTAAGCCATCTTTTTCCCGGCCCCTTGCTTTGGATCATTTTCATCAACCGGCCCCCATTCCAAACAAATTGAATAGCCCTGGCGTAGTGTATCTGTGAACAATCCCAAATACAATTCATTGTTTACATTGCGGCTAGTGCTAAACCAGAAGAAAAAACCCTTTTTCATTTTTAACGGTAAGTGGAAAGGGGCTGGGCTACATGAGGTGAATTGAGCCAACATAATTAGACCCTTTTTTTTTCTGACTGTGTTGTTGTGGCAATTCAGCACTCACAGAAGGAAAGAATAAAACGGAGAGGAATCAATAAAACACAAACACAGATATAGTTGATTAATTATTATTTCGTTGTACAACAATCAATAATAATGAGGAAACATTACCTTGCAAACAAGCAGTCAATAGTGGTAATGCTCCAACGAGTACAAGTCTTTCACATCACATATTGTTCCAGATGTCGAAAGGTCATTATCTCGTGACCTCTTTATGTGTAATTCATACCCTGTCAGGATATGAACCACCTAACTAACAATACTTAACTGTATTATTCTGAGGAGGGCCTCTTTGCACTTCCGCTCACCCCTAATAATTGCGGAAGAGACGATGGGCCTCTCTTTTTCTGGAAACTGTAATTCAATAACATACCTAATTATATTGACTAGGTCCAAGACTGATATAACAGTGTGTTTCCTGTTTCCTGCAGATGTCCAGCAGCTGGTGGTGGTTAAAGAAGAGCCTCTCCCTGACCAGCAGGAGTGGAGCTCCAGTCTGGACCAGGAGGACCCAGACCCCCCCCCCCACACATTAAGCTGGAACAGGAGGAACTCAGGATCAGTCAGGAGGGAGAGCAGCTTCAGGAGCTGGAGGAGGCTGATATCACCAAGTCCACTTTCACTCCTGACCCTGTGAAGATTGAAGATGATACAGAGAAACCTCAGTCCTCACAGCCTCATCAAAGACCAACTGAACACATGGAAACAGAAGCTGATGGAGATGACTGTCGAGGACCAGTACCAGCCAGGAACTCAGATCCAGAGAGCAGTTTACAACCAAAGACTGAGGACCACACTGGAGACTCTTCTGAAGACACTGATGACTCTTCTGAACCTGACGCTGAACACAGTGCTGATTGGAAGGAGACCAGAGAACCTGCCTCAGGCTCAAACTCACTGAAAAATAGACAAGAATCTGTCAGTGATCCCCGACGTAGTGCTGAAAATAAACCATTCAGCTGCTCAGTTTGTAAGAAAGCTTTTAGATATAGACAAGTTCTAAATCGACACATGAGAATCCACACAGGAGAGAAACCATTCAAATGCTCAGTTTGTGAGAAAGCTTTTTCACAGAGTGGAACTTTAAAGGAACACATGAGAGTCCACACAGGAGAGAAACCCTTTCGCCGCTCAGTCTGTAAGAAAGCTTTTTCACACAGTAGAAGTTTAAAGGCACACATGAGAGTCCACACAGGAGAGAAACCATTCACATGCTCAGTTTGTGAGAAAGCTTGTACACAGAGTGGAAGTTTAAAGGAACACATGAGAGTCCACACAGGAGAGAAAGCACACAGCTGCTCAGTCTGTAAGAAAGCTTTTTCACACAGTAGAAGTTTAAAGGAACACATGAGAGTCCACACAGGAGAGAAACCATTCAAATGCTCAGTTTGTGAGAAAGCTTGTTCACAGAGTGGAAGTTTAAAGAAACACATGAGAGTCCACACAGGAGAGGAAATATACAGCTGCAATCAAATCAAATCAAGTTTTATTTATATAGAACATTTATAAACGATTTTTGGTCGAGCCAAAGTGCTGTACATATAATAAAAATAGCGTACAGTAGAGACACTTTACAGCAAATACAACAGCACAGATTGTTCAGAAAAACGATACCCTCTGTCCTTAGACCCTCTATCCTTAGACCCTCTATCCTTAGACCCTCACATCGTACAAGGAAAAACTTCCAGAGAAAAACCCACAGTTTAAAGGGGAAATGGGAGAAACCTCAGGGAGAGCAACAGAGGAGGGATCCCTCTACCAGGAAGGACAGACGTGCAATAGATGCCGTGTGTAAATCGAAGAGATAATACATTTTACAGCATATAGACCGAATGTTAGGAAATGCAAGTGTCTGTAATAAGAAGATGAATCCACGAGGATGTCAGCTACAATCCTGTGGAAGCCATCGGGGAAGCAGCATGACGAGACCCAAGGCAGGACCGCATAGACAGGTTCAGCCACGACCCGAACGTCCACGACTTAATCCAGGACTCGGGATAGAGGATCCAAGACACAGGACTACAGCAAGAGGATCAGCCTCGACTCCGGATCCCGGCGTAGATATAGATACAAAACAAGAAAAAAAAGATTTGGCTGGGTTAATCGGAACAAGAGAATACACAGACACAGACAGAGAGGGGAAAGGTCATTGGATAAAAGTTATTCTTGATAACCCTCTAGAAAGATCTCATGAACTTCCCCACTCAATCTATCAAGACCCGAGCAGTTCTATTAGATATAGGATAAGAAACAGAGATAGGGAGCACAACAGATTAAACGTATGTGGTAAATTGCCAAAGTGCTTTGTTTTGAACGTTCATCAGTATTATAATCAAAAAGAGAAATATGAACGTTAGTTTTTACTGAAATGATCAAATAAAGTCAACATCTCACAGTCTTTACTGAGCTGTGTGGGGTTTGTTCAACTTTTAAAAGATGTTTGAATGGTGACATACACAGTGATAGATGTTAAGGACTAACGTTTATAATAACTACATCTGTATTGATTTTAAGATCTTTTCATCAATCATACGTATTGGGATCATTTGTATTCATGTGGACCGGAGGGAGAGGGGGACGAGCAGAAGTTTCACTTTCCTTTTTTATTTCACAGTTTGAATATTTTTTTATTATTCTTTGTTTGCTAGCCAAGGTGTTTTATTTGCTTTGACTGTAAACATGTGTACACCTTGTTGTTAATAAAAAAACCTTCCAAACAAATGAACAGTCTTTCATGTACAGTATATTGTTAACACATTTTAAAATGACCATGTTGAACAGCTACAACATGAAAATACTTCTAGGCAGATTGTGGAGGATAATGGGAGAATGAACAGAGGGGCAGAAACACCATCTGAATAATGGCCACTTCTTGCTAAATGTACATTTCCATGTGAGGCTTTTATCCCAGGCGACTCACAATAGGTCAATGAACAATGAACAGTGGTAGACAGTAGCTCATTTACAAGGCACGGTACTTAAGGACAATCTTGAGGTACTTGAGACTAATCCTGCAGCTTTATACTTCTGCTCCACAACATTTCGAGAATGAAGAAACCATCACGTATGAAAGGAACATGTGAATAGAGGGGCAGAAAACCGTCTTGGACATTTACATTTCAATCTTGAACAATGAACAGCGGTGGACAGTAAAGTACGTGTTATAGCAGAAAATGTAATACAGCATATTTCTGGTATATTCATTTTAATGTCACCTGATATATAGGATGTGTGTTTAACATGTCTATTTTTTCCTCTTAATTATAGAGAGGTTTTTTATATATATTCCCAAAATGATGTCCCATTTTAAGTAGAAGTAGATTAGCGCAAATGGTCTTTTCTTCCACTTTTGTGTTATAATCAAAAAGTGGTTTTGTGGCTATTTGTGAGTAGGTAAGGTACAGTACAACCTGTGATTTCTGCCTTGAGTAAAATCATTACCCGTTGATAAGTATTTTTCAGAAAGTCATTTTGGGCTTTCAAGGGCGGAACTCAGTAGGTTATCTGTAAGAGTTTTTTGTATGATCTGGAAACTTAAATGAATAAAAGGAGGAAATGTATGTGTGCTCATATGCAGACCAGGGTTTCCGCTAGGATTTTTTCTCGCCGGTCAGAATTTATTTTACCGGATAAATTCGAAACTTACCGGTCATGTTTCAATAACAGTCTATCTTACAAACGCAACTATAATGTACACCTAGATTGACGAAAGAATGACAACGACCTCAAATCAGTTTGACTATTTAATGAACAACAGAAACGATTAAACAAAACGAACAGGAACGATTGAGCAAAACCTCATTAGCCGCTAAAATGTAGGCTATTAAAAAAAAACACGTGTAACATCTGGAGCCCGTTTTTAAAAAAGGCATCACCCTAGGCTACCCTTTTTACTTTCTCCTTGCTTTCATTGCGGCAAAGTCCTCTGCTGCAGAGCTGAAATGAAACGTGTCCAAGGTGTCTTTGCAGCTTGCAATACGCATAAGCCGCGTCACTCTCTCCTCCTCCAGACGACTCCGCAGTGATGTCTTGACACGGTTCAGCAAGGAGAAGCCCCTCTCTGCAGGCACGCTTGACACGGGCAGAACACAGGCAATTTTAGCCAGTGTAGCCCAGTCAGGGTACAGCTCGCTGAACTCACAAATGAGCACTTTGCAAGCTGTGGCAAAAGTTAAACCCCCATAGCCGTGGAGCGCTGTCATCACTGCCACTGCATCTCGCCGGGCGCGCTTGACATCGATGAGAGGTGCGGCAGCTGATTCAGTCACTTCATGGCCAAAATGTGCAATGACCATTTCAGTGGCGTCTCTGGCCTATTCCTGAAACGCTGAAAGGATGTATTATTATTATTATTATTATTATTATTATTATTAGTCGTAGTAGTAGTAGTAGTAGTAGTAGTAGTAGTAGTAGTAGTAGTAGTAGTACTATAGGCGCCATTTCCTAGTTTATATTAAACATGAAATGCCACAGCGGTAAATAGTTTTAAAAGTCTCAAAAGTGTACAAAACAGTGGAACAAACTGGATGGATTTAAATTATTTCGTTAAGGAAGAAATACATCTTAATTAAGGAGCACTATTGGAGCGAATTTGATGGATATTGGGACGGAATTATTTAATTTGGATGCCGCTGTATACTATAATAGTAGGATAGCTACTAGCAAGAGATAAAGAGAGTGCCAGGTGCTGCGCAGAAGTTATATATTGTAGAATATGTGCCGATAGGATAAAATGAATATGACCAAGAGAAATGTTGAGAGAATTGCTTACCAGACTGTACATGGGGGTATCGGGAGGGGTTCAGAAGGATGTCGAGGGAGCTGATGAGATCCAGAGTGTCATCGGGGAATCAGTCTTGTAACGCATTGATGAGATGCTGAATGTACTTTGATCGTACGTTTGTGTGAGCCTGAATGGACCTTTCATTCAGATGTGTCACTTCCACATTTCTATACTTTCCATCTTGGAGATCATTTTGGAATTCCACCTCCTCTGGGCCTAGCTCATCTTTCAGCTGTGTAAGACCTGCGATAGATGCGTGCACAATTGGCCTGATGCTGCCAAGATTGGCGTCCTCCTTTTGAAAAACCAAACTCAAATTGGTCATCACTGGAAGTACATCAGACAGTGAGTGGGTGAGAGCAATGGAAGAGTACTGCTGAATCTGATTTTGAATGCCTTGGGCTTGGGTATTTCCGTTCACTTTTTCACTGTTCAACTCCATTACCAGAGCAGGCCAGTTGCTTTTAATACTTTGCACTGTGTTATGCAAGGACAGCCAACGGACGGCACATGGCCGTTTGAAACTAACCATGTCTTCATCGCTTAGGGTCGCTGTCAGCTGACGGAGGCGATTCGTCCTACTTGCGGAGTGCTTGTAGAATGAATGGATTGTATTCACAGTGCGTCTGTATGCGCTCACTTGACTCACATCATTTGCAGCATCGACAGCTGCAAGTGCAGCTCGGTGAGCGACACAGTGCACCTGGATCAAGAAGGGATTTACTCTCTTCAAGAGAGCACCAACTCCAGCACGTTTCCCTGTCATCACACTGGCTCCATCCGAGCCCAGGCCCATGACCTTTGATAGCTCAATTCCTCTCCCTCTCAGCACCTCCACCACTTTCTCATATATGCACTGCGCAGTTCCGGAATGCAAGTTGTAATTGCCCAGGAAAAAGTTATCAATCTTGCCCTTGTTTTCAATCTTGGCATATACGATTAATTTATTTTCCACTGTAATACTGACAGTCTCATCAATGATGATTCCAATGAATTCACTGGCCTTAAGTTTTTCGTCAAGCTGCCTCATAATAACACCCTCCAGTGCCCTCTCCATGTCACACAAGGATTCGCTATGCTTGTAAATGCCGTCATCGGTTCCAAAATCAGGAGCCCCTACTGCCCTCAGTAAATCAGTCATTCCTCTGAACTGGTTACCTGGAATATCATTTTTGGTCATGTGAAACACCACTTTTAATTGGGAATGCAGCTTCTGGCTGCTCTGTTCTTTTGCGCTGTCGATATGACTTTTCATAGCCATTTGTTGTTGTCCTGCGTTAACTGCGAACGTATGGTCTTGGCACTGGCTGTGCTCTGTGAGGGCTGATGCTCTCATGTTGATTGATCCTCTGGTAAAGCCATTTTTCCTCCCTGACCTTGCATAAAGGGAGCAAAACATTTGTTCCACTCCATCGACACTTTCGCATTGAAGCCATTTGAATTTCTTCTGCCAATCGGCTTTAAAGTGTACTCTCGCCTTCTTCACCGCTGGACCTGCGGTTTCGGATGTTTGCGGGATTGCTTCATCAGGCACAGAGTCAGACTCAGAGGTAGGCTTATCGACAGGCTTACTGCTATTTTTGAGGAAAAATGTGTGAATGTTGGATTGTTTAGCCATATCTAACTGCGTGCCACGAAGGCAACTGATACATTCCTTCAACGTTTACTAGGCCTATAAGTATTACAGAAGCTCGCGAGTGTGTGTAATGTGTATGACGTGTTTGTGTCTAGGTCTATTGTTCGTTTCCCGGGGAAAACTCTCAGAAGAAACACCGGCTGTTGTTATGCCTGCTGTGACGTAAAGTTACTCCGTTCTCCGCTTGTAATTATGCCGTTACAAGCTTCAAAGTTGTATTTATCATCTGAATTTGCCGAAACAAGTTTAATATTCTGAAAGCCAAGACTTTGTTTATTTGAAATCAGATGAAAACCAACTCTGCCGTGTTATCTATGATTACTATACACCACATTCATAATTTCAGCCGGAGGAAGGGCGAACGGCGCTGAGGAAGAGCAGGGTGCGAGTGAGAGGTGCCTGTCATATTGCCTCAGGGAGGCAACAGGAAGTTCCCTGTCAAATCCACGTTTATTTTTTAAAGGAGCCGTTGCGACTTCCGACAGATTTCGATAGAGAGGGTCACAAATGTCTAGGGATAGCATACGTTATCTAAGTTTTGTATGAGCATTATTATCGGACATTTTGACCGGCAGGTTTTTAATTTACCGGTTTTTTATAAATTTGACCAGCTAAAAACCGGTAATTACCGGCTAACGGAAACCCTGATGCAGACGTATATATTGTTTGTAAATGGGATAATTCATATCCTGCAAGACTCTTAAAAGAGCATGAGACGATAGAGTCACACACAGTTAGAGAGACAATGGTCGGTCTGACTTATCAATAGATGTATTCATGTTATTGTGAGCTGACTTCGGAGGTTGGAGGAAGTTCAGAGAAGGCCTTAGGGTATAAGAACAGTTAACCTTTGTTAGTTTATTACTCCTATGGATGTCATGAGATGATGAAGTTTAAACATATACAAGTATAGCTTTCAGAGGGAAGAACATGTGACATTCGTGTGGTGGGTTGCATGATGTTAAAGATGAAATGTGTGTGTGTTAAAGATGTTTAAGGGAAATCGGTGTGCGTTCTGTCAAAGAGTCCTCTGTCTGTAAGATTCTACTACTCCAAAGCATTGCTGTAGGACTGCTTGAGAGCAGAGGTAATGTTTTACTCGTTACTATTGATTGTTGTACAACGAAATAATCATTGATCAACTATACCTTTTATGTGCAACATATAGTGAAACATCCCTATAAAGACATTGGTTCTTCTTAACACTCAGGGACATAGACACACACACACACACACACACACACACACACACACTGTTATGGAAATCTGAGACCCAATACTGTGGAGAGTACAAGTCAGAGTGATCAAAACAAATAAATGGTGAATCAGATAGAGTTGTCTTTCTGGTTATTTATTTGAAGCTTCAAATACATAAGATACAATACATAGACACAGGTCTCACAGAGTATAGCATAGTCTGCGTGAGTGTGCGCAGATATATATATATATATATATATATATATATATAAAATAGCTTAGATTATATACAAGAAAGAATGGGAAGTTCAGAAATCTGTCTTCACGTGGTCAATCAACTTAAAAACTTGTGTTTATGCTACGAATTATTAAGTAAGTGGTAATTGAAAACACCTCTGATTGTAGAGGAAAAGCCTTCTCCCCTTTCTCAAATAACTTTGTTGCTTTAATAAAATGTCATTAGAAGTTGTCTTAACTCAATAACCATCGATGCAACCTATTGCCTTGATTCTCTTTGTTTAGCCAAGTCATTTGTTTTTAGAGTGTACGTAGACTGGGCCTCCTATATAACCTGGCTGAGCTGATATAAAAACAATCAGCCAAATAACTTTTCAATACATTATTGATTACTATTTTTTAGGTACTTTTAGGTTGGCAGTGAACATAAGTCAGAGGTACATGGTGTACTTTTCCTTCACCACATGTACTTAATACCTTTAGCTACTTCACATATCTGGATGAACGATATGAAATCTAATCAAGTGTTAAATCAGACTTTAGTTCCACCTGGAGTAAATCCACCAGCTACCCTGCAGTATACAAAGTCATTCAAATTAGCTGCACCTTTACCAGCTCTGAGAACACTTTCATGATCAATCATTATAAAACATATCATATATATTATTCTGAAATGGACCAATCTGCACAACGACTACTTTTACTGTCTTTAACTATATTTTGATGAGAATACTTTTCTACTTTTACTTGAGGAACATTTTGAATGCAGGACTTTTACTGTAACACTCTGGTACTTCTACTTTTACTCAAGTACAAGATCTGAGTACTTGTACTTTTACTCAAGTACAATATCTGAGTACTTATTCCACCTCTGGTAGTGCATTAGTCTGAATTGTAGCTACAAAATCACGCAGAGCTGCATAAAAATAGACTCACAATGGTAACAAGTGGAAAATAATATTTACAAATGTGTACAATGATTTGTAGGTAATTTTGACTAATCAAGACACCTGACTTATACAAAGGAAGACTGTGTTCATTCTACAATTACATGGGATTAAAGCAACATGTAGTTTTACTTGTATAATACTTCCATTTTGTATAAAAGACAGTTTGTTTTCATCTGTTTTCGAATAAACAAAGTATTGGCTTTCAGAATATTAAACTTGTTTCGGCAAATTCAGATGATAAATACAACTTGAAATCTTGTAACGGCATAATTACAAGCAGAAAACGGACTAATGTAACATCACAGCAAGCATAACAACAGCTGTGTGTTATGAACACATATGCAAGAATGACATCATCTGTCGCTTAGTGACAGACAGAGCAGCCAATGATGCAATACGCTTATCTGAAAGCGCTTTTCCCCTCTCCTGAAATGACATGACCCAAAAAATGTAACTGTTCTTTGTACATATTGGAGTTTTGACAAACTGGCCTTGTGACCAAGGAAATGGTATCAGCTAGTTGAGGTCATCAACTCTCTCTTTGTATGAGAGCAGTGCCTTTAGAAACTTGGAGAGAGACCAACCTTGTACACAATGCCTGGTTGTACACAGTAGGAGATTCACAGTAGCCTTGACACAAATGTGTGAATGTGTAAGGTTTACCATTATATTCAAATGTGAACAAAAATTGACTGTCTTTGTGTACGGGAACACTGAAAAATGCATTTGAGAGATCTTATGACAGTAAAAAATGTTGCAGAGGCTGGAACTTGGGAAATAATCAGATAAGGATTCGGGACGAGCGTGCATGCACAGCTGCATTTACAGCTCGTAAATCCTGGACAAATCTCCACTCGTCAGGAGGTTTTGTCTCTGATCTTTTTGACAGGAAACACTGGAGTGCGTACCGGAATCGTTACACGGAATAATGACCCCTTGTTTAAGCAGAGAGGTAAACACTGGCCGAATGCCATCAACAGCTTCACGTTTCAATGGGTACGGGGGTTGATTTGGACGGAACGTGGACATTAACCCTACGTCATATCTGTGAGCTGCCCAGAGTGAGTATGGCACATCTGAAAGCACGGCAGGAAGCTCAGAGATATGAGAATTACCTCATCATCCTCAACCAACAGCAATGTGCGCAGAACGGCTACGTTTGTGCACATTTTCATCATAATACACATCACGTGACATAGAATACATGACATATTCTGTGTGTGTAGGTGCCCAATCAGTGACTGACTCCCAATCTTTAACGATTGGACCCAAATCCCTCCATCTATCAGTGGGGCCCCTGGCTAGTGAAATGTGTGGACCGCCCCTGGGATTTGACACAGTTTGTGTTGTGTGGGTGTGAGTGCAACAGGAACCAGCGCTGCGCAGCAAACTCCAATACATAGTTTTAAGCATGAGCTCATCATTCACACATTCTAACAGAAAACTCTCATCATACGGATCATCAACAACGTTAGCAGTACAATGCAAATGAGAAGCCTCCATGAACACAGCAGGTGGAAAACCACGTTGATCAGTCAAACGCAACAACGCCTGAGTATCAGGATATGTCAGCAGCAATTTGATACACATTCACCAGTTCTTTATCATCAAATGCCAGTTTTTGAACAATCGTAGGAGATGGCTGCCGGACTTTAAGACCCTCATTTGTGGAAAAATGAGGTCTAAGCCGAACCGGAGAATCAGATCTCTGCCCAGTAAATGTATTGGGCAGACAGATGATAAAAGGAAACTGTTTTTGACTGATGTGGCAAATGGATGACTATCATCACCGTTATCTCTACTCTGAAGTGATACAAAAACTTCTCCTTTACAGTTACCCCAGCCGCTCCTATTGAGTGAATAAATCTACCACTAAATTTGCAATCAGGCAAATCTGCCCTTTTTACCACAGAATGTGTAGCCCCAGAATCAACCAAAAAAATGGAAAATCAACACCCATGACAGCCAAAGTCAGTGTGGGACATTTCTCAAATTCTGTTTCACTGTCATATTTCAAATATATACCCTCTTTAACCACAGACATGTCTTCTACATTTTCCAATTACTCAATAGCATGATGTGTTTGTGTGTGTCACTTCCCTGGTGCTGCTGGCTGAATTTCTGTCTCGCTCGATCGGGCCCCTTCCTCCCCATCTGGTGTAGGTCAGTCTGATTGTGAATGATGGCCCCGTCCTTGCTGTCCCCCTCTGCCTCCACTGCCAGTGTTCTGTGAGCAGTCCCATAATCCAATGTTCAACACTGCCACACTTGAAACATCTTTCGTCAAATGAAGTTCTTGCTTCTCGTCTTCTGCCTCGGAAAACCTCTTCTGCCTCTCCCTCGGTATTGTGAGCGGCCAGTATTCTGCGTAGCTTGCGCTGTGTTTGTGAGTCCGTTGAGAAAGGCATTACTGAGGTGTGTCCCCCAAACACCTGCTTGGGCATCGGGTTTGTTTATCCCGCTGTTGTCCCCATCTACTTGGGGCTGATGGGGGTGGCGAGCTTGGAGTTGACGGACTGCATGGCTGGGGCTTGTAGTGGCGGTGGAGGTGGTTGAGGTGGGCCAGCCGGATTGCCAGGGTTGTACCCCGGGGGAGGGAAAGGATACCCAGTCGAGGAGAGGTCATTCAGGCCTGCAATGGAAGGACACAGAGATGTCTGGGGTTTACATGGTTTTGGAAATAATTTATTTTCCTTCTTTTCTTCACATTCATCTTCAACCTTAATATTTTCTTTAATGCCCAAGGCCAACTGCCTTCTTTTACTCCACAGTATTATAAACACTTTCTGTGACTGTCCAGTTTTCTATAAGTCTTTTACTTTAACTTTATTTGTACCCTTCAATCCATCTTCATGTTCTTGTAATTTATTCTTTAGGTTCTTGATTTGTAATTTACTCAAAAAACCTCCCTTTGGAAATCCGAACATTTCCGTCCAGATATTTAATTTAGACAGACTGTTTTCACCATGTTTCTGCTCGCATGACATCTACAATCGGACCCTCAGGAGAGTGTACTCGTCCCCTACCTGCTTTGCTCCCAAAACAAAGTATTTAAGTGTTACCAAAACACTTGCTTTGCTCCCATAACAAAGTCTTTAAGTGTTACCAAAACACCCCGTGTTACCAAAACACTATTTTTTCATCCGTCGATGATGTGATATTTGTTTCACAGTACAAATCACACAAAAACTAACCGTAATCCCAAATCACGACGGATATCCCAAATATCCTACTTTTGAGCAGTCCCTCTCATAAATGCCATGGAGTTTAATTACGTTTAACTTTAAACAATTTAGACACTGTACATCTCACCGAGTATTGAAAGCCTTTTGAGTTCGTTGGATCTCGTGAAGTCAATCGGTTCCATCCCCGGCGCTGGTCCTCTCGTCCCGTACGGTTTCTGTCGAGGTAGAGGAGGATCCGAGGATCCTGGAGCCGGCCACCACCAGCGTCCGTAGGTGTCCCCAATCGAACTTGCAGAGATCCTGCCGACAACGCCAATTGTTATGGAAATCTGAGACCCAATACTGTGGAGAGTACAAGTCAGAGTGATCAAAACAAATAAATGGTGAATCAGACAGAGTTGTCTTTCTGGTTATTTATTTGAAGCTTCAAATACATAAGATACAATACATAGACACAGGTCTGACAGAGTATAGCATAGTCTGCGTGAGGGTGCGCAGATATAAAAAATAGCAAAGCTTATATACAAGAAAGAGTGGGAAGTTCAGAAATCTGTCTTCACGCGGTCATATTGTTATTAGACACCTGTCCTTGAGCTGTAGATAGTATAACGGTTCTCAGGAAAGGGAAGTTCTTGTATGACTTTGTGTGAGTCTCAACCTAGTAGCCAAATCAGCTCTGTGGCCTTGAAGTGCTTGGGAATAAACCCACAGTGGAGTATGAGAAGAAAACAGCACATCTCAGGAAATGATATAGGTGTTTTACAATGTGTTGAGAAGCATTTGGTTTAAGCATATAAGGATATAATAAAAATGTCCACAACATATAGTGAAACATCCCTATAAAGACATTGGTTCTTCTTAACACTCAGGGACATAGACAGACAGACAGACAGACACACACACACACAAACACACACACACACACACACACACACACACACACACACACACACACACACACACACACACACATACACACACACACACACACACACACACGCAAACACACACACGCAAACACACACACACACACACACACACTGTAAGGAGATGGAGCGAACCAGATGGAGCCAACGACTGCTGATTCATTGCCTGGGGTCCCGCCCAGGAGTGAAACCGGCCAATGGGGAACTACCAACTCACTGTCTAGGGTTCGCCCAGAAGTGAAATCGCCAATAACAAATAGCTAGGGAGGAGCAACCAACACAACTCCTTCCTACCTGTGTGTATAAATATTATGATATTCTTATGCTCTTCTTCTGAGCAGAAGTGTCCCACATCAGGCTTAGAGCAGAAGTGTCCCACATTAGGCTTAGAGCCAAAGTCTCCCTAATTAGGCTTAGAGCAGAAGTGTCCCACATCAGGCTTAGAGCCAAAGTGTCCCACATCAGGCTTAGAGCCAAAGTGTCCCACATTAGGCTTAGTGCCAAAGTGTCCCACATTAGGCTTAGAGCCAAAGTGTCCTACATTAGACTTAGAGCCAAAGTGCCCAACATTAGGCTTAGAGCTAAAGTGTCCCACATTAGGCTTAGAGCAGAAGTGTCCCACATTAGGCTCAGAGCAGAAGTGTCCCACATTAGGCTTAGAGAAGAAGTGTCCCACATTAGGCTTAGAGCAGAAGTGTCCCCCATTAGGCTTAGAGCAGAAGTGTCCCATATTCGGCTTAGAGCTAAAGTGTCCCACATTAGGCTTAGAGCTAAAGTGTCCCACATTAGGCTTAGAGCTCAAGTGTCCCACATTAGGCTTAGAGCCAAAGTGTCCCACATTAGGCTTAGAGCAGAAGTGTCCCACATTAGTCTTAGAGCAGAAGTGTCCAACATTAGGCTTAGAGCTAAAGTGTCCCACATTAGGCTTAGAGCCAAAGTGTCCCACATCAGGCTAAGAGCTAAAGTGTCCCACATTAGGCTTAGAGCCAAAGTGTCCCACATTAGACTTTGAGCTAAAGTGTCCCACATTAGGCTTAGAGCCAAAGTGTCCCACATCAGGCTCAGAGCCAAAGTGTCCCACATTAGGCTTGGAGCTAAAGTGTCCCACACCAGGCTCAGAGCCAAAGTGTCCCACATTAGGCTTAGAGCCAAAGTGTCCCACATTAGGCTTAGAGCAGAAGTGTCCCACATTAGGCTTAGAGCCAAAGTGTCCCACATTAGGCTTAGAGCAGAAGTGTCCCACATTAGGCTTAGAGCAGAAGTGTCCCACATTAGGCTTAGAGCCAAAGTGTCCCAAAGTGTCCCTAATTAGGTTTAGAGCTAAAGTGTCCCACATTAGGCGTAGAGCCAAAGTGTCCCACATCTGGCTTAGAGCAGAAGTGTCCCACATCAGGCTTAGAGCAGAAGTGTCCCCACATAGGCTTAGAGCAAAGTGTCCCCACATTAGGCTTAGAGCAGAAGTGTCCCACATTAGGCTTAGAGCAGAAGTTTCCCACATTAGGCTTAGAGCCAAAGTGTCCCACATTAGGCTTAGAGCCAAAGTGTCCCACATTAGGCTTAGAGCAGAAGTGTCCCACATTAGGCTTAGAGCAGAAGTGTCCCACATTAGGCTTAGAGCAGAAGTGTCCCACATTAGGCTTAGAGCCAAAGTGTCCCTAATTAGGTTTAGAGCTAAAGTGTCCCACATTAGGCGTAGAGCCAAAGTGTCCCACATCTGGCTTAGAGCAGAAGTGTCCCCACATCAGGCTTAGAGCAGAAGTGTCCCACATTAGGCTTAGAGCCAAAGTCTCCCTAATTAGGCTTAGAGCCAAAGTGTCCCACATCAGGCTTAGAGCCAAAGTGTCCCACATCAGGCTTAGAGCCAAAGTGTCCCACATTAGGCTTAGAGCCAAAGTGTCCCACATTAGGCTTAGAGCCAAAGTGTCCTACATTAGACTTAGAGCAGAAGTGTCCCACATTAGGCTTAGAGCAGAAGTGTCCCACATTAGGCTTAGAGCCAACGTGTCCCACATTAGGCTTAGAGCAGAAGTGTCCCACATTAGGCTTAGAGCCAAAGTGTCCCTAATTAGGCTTAGAGCTAAAGTGTCCCACATTAGGCGTAGAGCTAAAGTGTCCCACATTAGGCTTAGAGCAGAAGTGTCCCACATCTGGCTTAGAGCAGAAGTGTCCCACATCAGGCTTAGAGCAGAAGTGTCCCACATTAGGCTTAGAGCCAAAGTCTCCCTAATTAGGCTTAGAGCCAAAGTGTCCCACATGAGGCTTAGAGCCAAAGTGTCCCACATCAGGCTTAGAGCCAAAGTGTCCCACATTAGGCTTAGTGCCAAAGTGTCCCACATTAGGCTTAGAGCCAAAGTGTCCTACATTAGACTTAGAGCAGAAGTGTCCCACATTAGGCTTAGAGCAGAAGTGTCCCACATTAGGCTTAGAGCCAACGTGTCCCACATTAGGCTTAGAGCAGAAGTGTCCCACATTAGGCTTAGAGCCAAAGTGTCCCACATTAGGCTTAGAGCTAAAGTGTCCCACATTAGGCGTAGAGCTAAAGTGTCCCACATTAGGCTTAGATCAGAAGTGTCCCACATTAGGCTTAGAGCAGAAGTGTCCCACATTAGGCTTAGAGCCAAAGTGTCCCACATTAGGCTTAGAGCCAAAGTTTCCCACATTAGGCTTAGAGCCAAAGTGTCCCACATTAGGCTTAGAGCAGAAGTGTCCCACATTAGGCTTAGAGCAGAAGTGTCCCACATTAGGCTTAGAGCCAAAGTGTCCCACATTAGGCTTAGAGCAGAAGTGTCCCACATTAGGCTTAGAGCCAAAGTGTCCCACATTAGGCTTAGAGCCGAAGTGTCCCTAATTAGACTTAGAGCTAAAGTGTCCCACATCTGGCTTCAGAGCAGAAGTGTCCCACATCAGGCTTAGAGCAGAAGTGTCCCACATTAGGCTTAGAGCCAAAGTGTCCCACATTAGGCTTAGAGCAGAAGTGTCCCACATTAGGCTTAGAGCAGAAGTGTCCCACATTAGGCTTAGAGCCAAAGTGTCCCACATTAGGCTTAGAGCAGAAGTGTCCCACATTAGGCTTAGAGCAGAAGTGTCCCACATTAGGCTTAGAGCAGAAGTGTCCCACATTAGGCTTAGAGCCAAAGTGTCCCTAATTAGGTTTAGAGCTAAAGTGTCCCACATTAGGCGTAGAGCCAAAGTGTCCCATATCTGGCTTAGAGCAGAAGTGTCCCACATCAGGCTTAGAGCAGAAGTGTCCCACATTAGGCTTAGAGCCAAAGTCTCCCTAATTAGGCTTAGAGCCAAAGTGTCCCACATTAGGCTTAGAGCCAAAGTGTCCCACATCAGGCTAAGAGCTAAAGTGTCCCACATTAGGCTTAGAGCCAAAGTGTCCCACATTAGACTTTGAGCTAAAGTGTCCCACATTAGGCTTAGAGCCAAAGTGTCCCACATCAGGCTCAGAGCCAAAGTGTCCCACATTAGGCTTGGAGCTAAAGTGTCCCACACCAGGCTCAGAGCCAAAGTGTCCCACATTAGGCTTAGAGCCAAAGTGTCCCACATTAGGCTTAGAGCAGAAGTGTCCCACATTAGGCTTAGAGCAGAAGTGTCCCACATTAGGCTTAGAGCAGAAGTGTCCCACATTAGGCTTAGAGCAGAAGTGTCCCACATTAGGCTTAGAGCCAAAGTGTCCCTAATTAGGTTTAGAGCTAAAGTGTCCCACATTAGGCGTAGAGCCAAAGTGTCCCATATCTGGCTTAGAGCAGAAGTGTCCCACATCAGGCTTAGAGCAGAAGTGTCCCACATTAGGCTTAGAGCCAAAGTGTCCCACATTAGGCTTAGAGCAGAAGTGTCCCACATTAGGCTTAGAGCAGAAGTGTCCCACATTAGGCTTAGAGCCAAAGTGTCCCACATTAGGCTTAGAGCCAAAGTGTCCCACATTAGGCTTAGAGCAGAAGTGTCCCACATTAGGCTTAGAGCAGAAGTGTCCCACATTAGGCTTAGAGCAGAAGTGTCCCACATTAGGCTTAGAGCCAAAGTGTCCCTAATTAGGTTTAGAGCTAAAGTGTCCCACATTAGGCGTAGAGCCAAAGTGTCCCACATCTGGCTTAGAGCAGAAGTGTCCCACATCAGGCTTAGAGCAGAAGTGTCCCACATTAGGCTTAGAGCCAAAGTCTCCCTAATTAGGCTTAGAGCCAAAGTGTCCCACATCAGGCTTAGAGCCAAAGTGTCCCACATCAGGCTTAGAGCCAAAGTGTCCCACATTAGGCTTAGTGCCAAAGTGTCCCACATTAGGCTTAGAGCCAAAGTGTCCTACATTAGACTTAGAGCAGAAGTGTCCCACATTAGGCTTAGAGCAGAAGTGTCCCACATTAGGCTTAGAGCCAACGTGTCCCACATTAGGCTTAGAGCAGAAGTGTCCCACATTAGGCTTAGAGCCAAAGTGTCCCTAATTAGGCTTAGAGCTAAAGTGTCCCACATTAGGCGTAGAGCTAAAGTGTCCCACATTAGGCTTAGATCAGAAGTGTCCCACATTAGGCTTAGAGCAGAAGTGTCCCACATTAGGCTTAGAGCCAAAGTGTCCCACATTAGGCTTAGAGCCAAAGTGTCCCACATTAGGCTTAGAGCCAAAGTGTCCCACATTAGGCTTAGAGCAGAAGTGTCCCACATTAGGCTTAGAGCAGAAGTGTCCCACATTAGGCTTAGAGCCAAAGTGTCCCACATTAGGCTTAGAGCAGAAGTGTCCCACATTAGGCTTAGAGCCAAAGTGTCCCACATTAGGCTTAGAGCCGAAGTGTCCCTAATTAGACTTAGAGCTAAAGTGTCCCACATCTGGCTTAGAGCAGAAGTGTCCCACATCAGGCTTAGAGCAGAAGTGTCCCACATTAGGCTTAGAGCCAAAGTGTCCCACATTAGGCTTAGAGCAGAAGTGTCCCACATTAGGCTTAGAGCAGAAGTGTCCCACATTAGGCTTAGAGCCAAAGTGTCCCACATTAGGCTTAGAGCAGAAGTGTCCCACATTAGGCTTAGAGCAGAAGTGTCCCACATTAGGCTTAGAGCAGAAGTGTCCCACATTAGGCTTAGAGCAGAAGTGTCCCACATTAGGCTTAGAGCAGAAGTGTCCCACATTAGGCTTAGAGCCAAAGTGTCCCTAATTAGGTTTAGAGCTAAAGTGTCCCACATTAGGCGTAGAGCCAAAGTGTCCCACATCTGGCTTAGAGCAGAAGTGTCCCACATCAGGCTTAGAGCAGAAGTGTCCCACATTAGGCTTAGAGCCAAAGTCTCCCTAATTAGGCTTAGAGCCAAAGTGTCCCACATCAGGCTTAGAGCCAAAGTGTCCCACATCAGGCTTAGAGCCAAAGTGTCCCACATTAGGCTTAGTGCCAAAGTGTCCCACATTAGGCTTAGAGCCAAAGTGTCCTACATTAGACTTAGAGCAGAAGTGTCCCACATTAGGCTTAGAGCAGAAGTGTCCCACATTAGGCTTAGAGCCAACGTGTCCCACATTAGGCTTAGAGCAGAAGTGTCCCACATTAGGCTTAGAGCCAAAGTGTCCCTAATTAGGCTTAGAGCTAAAGTGTCCCACATTAGGCGTAGAGCTAAAGTGTCCCACATTAGGCTTAGATCAGAAGTGTCCCACATCTGGCTTAGAGCAGAAGTGTCCCACATCAGGCTTAGAGCAGAAGTGTCCCACATTAGGCTTAGAGCCAAAGTCTCCCTAATTAGGCTTAGAGCCAAAGTGTCCCACATGAGGCTTAGAGCCAAAGTGTCCCACATCAGGCTTAGAGCCAAAGTGTCCCACATTAGGCTTAGTGCCAAAGTGTCCCACATTAGGCTTAGAGCCAAAGTGTCCTACATTAGACTTAGAGCAGAAGTGTCCCACATTAGGCTTAGAGCAGAAGTGTCCCACATTAGGCTTAGAGCCAAAGTGTCCCACATTAGGCTTAGAGCAGAAGTGTCCCACATTAGGCTTAGAGCCAAAGTGTCCCTAATTAGGCTTAGAGCTAAAGTGTCCCACATTAGGCGTAGAGCTAAAGTGTCCCACATTAGGCTTAGATCAGAAGTGTCCCACATTAGGCTTAGAGCAGAAGTGTCCCACATTAGGCTTAGAGCCAAAGTGTCCCACATTAGGCTTAGAGCCAAAGTTTCCCACATTAGGCTTAGAGCCAAAGTGTCCCACATTAGGCTTAGAGCAGAAGTGTCCCACATTAGGCTTAGAGCAGAAGTGTCCCACATTAGGCTTAGAGCCAAAGTGTCCCACATTAGGCTTAGAGCAGAAGTGTCCCACATTAGGCTTAGAGAAGAAGTGTCCCACATTAGGCTTAGAGCAGAAGTGTCCCCCATTAGGCTTAGAGCAGAAGTGTCCCATATTCGGCTTAGAGCTAAAGTGTCCCACATTAGGCTTAGAGCTAAAGTGTCCCACATTAGGCTTAGAGCTCAAGTGTCCCACATTAGGCTTAGAGCCAAAGTGTCCCACATTAGGCTTAGAGCAGAAGTGTCCCACATTAGTCTTAGAGCAGAAGTGTCCAACATTAGGCTTAGAGCTAAAGTGTCCCACATTAGGCTTAGAGCCAAAGTGTCCCACATCAGGCTAAGAGCTAAAGTGTCCCACATTAGGCTTAGAGCCAAAGTGTCCCACATTAGACTTTGAGCTAAAGTGTCCCACATTAGGCTTAGAGCCAAAGTGTCCCACATCAGGCTCAGAGCCAAAGTGTCCCACATTAGGCTTGGAGCTAAAGTGTCCCACACCAGGCTCAGAGCCAAAGTGTCCCACATTAGGCTTAGAGCCAAAGTGTCCCACATTAGGCTTAGAGCAGAAGTGTCCCACATTAGGCTTAGAGCCAAAGTGTCCCACATTAGGCTTAGAGCAGAAGTGTCCCACATTAGGCTTAGAGCAGAAGTCTCCCAGATTAGGCTTAGAGCCAAAGTGTCCCACATTAGGCTTAGAGCCAAAGTGTCCCTAATTAGGTTTAGAGCTAAAGTGTCCCACATTAGGCGTAGAGCCAAAGTGTCCCACATCTGGCTTAGAGCAGAAGTGTCCCACATCAGGCTTAGAGCAGAAGTGTCCCACATTAGGCTTAGAGCCAAAGTGTCCCACATTAGGCTTAGAGCAGAAGTGTCCCACATTAGGCTTAGAGCAGAAGTTTCCCACATTAGGCTTAGAGCCAAAGTGTCCCACATTAGGCTTAGAGCCAAAGTGTCCCACATTAGGCTTAGAGCTAAAGTGTCCCACATTAGGCGTAGAGCCAAAGTGTCCCACATCTGGCTTAGAGCAGAAGTGTCCCACATCAGGCTTAGAGCAGAAGTGTCCCACATTAGGCTTAGAGCCAAAGTCTCCCTAATTAGGCTTAGAGCCAAAGTGTCCCACATCAGGCTTAGAGCCAAAGTGTCCCACATCAGGCTTAGAGCCAAAGTGTCCCACATTAGGCTTAGTGCCAAAGTGTCCCACATTAGGCTTAGAGCCAAAGTGTCCTACATTAGACTTAGAGCAGAAGTGTCCCACATTAGGCTTAGAGCAGAAGTGTCCCACATTAGGCTTAGAGCCAACGTGTCCCACATTAGGCTTAGAGCAGAAGTGTCCCACATTAGGCTTAGAGCCAAAGTGTCCCTAATTAGGCTTAGAGCTAAAGTGTCCCACATTAGGCGTAGAGCTAAAGTGTCCCACATTAGGCTTAGATCAGATGTGTCCCACATCTGGCTTAGAGCAGAAGTGTCCCACATCAGGCTTAGAGCAGAAGTGTCCCACATTAGGCTTAGAGCCAAAGTCTCCCTAATTAGGCTTAGAGCCAAAGTGTCCCACATGAGGCTTAGAGCCAAAGTGTCCCACATCAGGCTTAGAGCCAAAGTGTCCCACATTAGGCTTAGTGCCAAAGTGTCCCACATTAGGCTTAGAGCCAAAGTGTCCTACATTAGACTTAGAGCAGAAGTGTCCCACATTAGGCTTAGAGCAGAAGTGTCCCACATTAGGCTTAGAGCCAACGTGTCCCACATTAGGCTTAGAGCAGAAGTGTCCCACATTAGGCTTAGAGCCAAAGTGTCCCTAATTAGGCTTAGAGCTAAAGTGTCCCACATTAGGCGTAGAGCTAAAGTGTCCCACATTAGGCTTAGATCAGAAGTGTCCCACATTAGGCTTAGAGCAGAAGTGTCCCACATTAGGCTTAGAGCCAAAGTTTCCCACATTAGGCTTAGAGCCAAAGTTTCCCACATTAGGCTTAGAGCCAAAGTGTCCCACATTAGGCTTAGAGCAGAAGTGTCCCACATTAGGCTTAGAGCAGAAGTGTCCCACATTAGGCTTAGAGCCAAAGTGTCCCACATTAGGCTTAGAGCAGAAGTGTCCCACATTAGGCTTAGAGAATAAGTGTCCCACATTAGGCTTAGAGCAGAAGTGTCCCCCATTAGGCTTAGAGCAGAAGTGTCCCATATTCGGCTTAGAGCTAAAGTGTCCCACATTAGGCTTAGAGCTAAAGTGTCCCACATTAGGCTTAGAGCTCAAGTGTCCCACATTAGGCTTAGAGCCAAAGTGTCCCACATTAGGCTTAGAGCAGAAGTGTCCCACATTAGTCTTAGAGCAGAAGTGTCCAACATTAGGCTTAGAGCTAAAGTGTCCCACATTAGGCTTAGAGCCAAAGTGTCCCACATCAGGCTAAGAGCTAAAGTGTCCCACATTAGGCTTAGAGCCAAAGTGTCCCACATTAGACTTTGAGCTAAAGTGTCCCACATTAGGCTTAGAGCCAAAGTGTCCCACATCAGGCTCAGAGCCAAAGTGTCCCACATTAGGCTTGGAGCTAAAGTGTCCCACACCAGGCTCAGAGCCAAAGTGTCCCACATTAGGCTTAGAGCCAAAGTGTCCCACATTAGGCTTAGAGCAGAAGTGTCCCACATTAGGCTTAGAGCCAAAGTGTCCCACATTAGGCTTAGAGCAGAAGTGTCCCACATTAGGCTTAGAGCAGAAGTGTCCCAGATTAGGCTTAGAGCCAAAGTGTCCCACATTAGGCTTAGAGCCAAAGTGTCCCTAATTAGGTTTAGAGCTAAAGTGTCCCACATTAGGCGTAGAGCCAAAGTGTCCCACATCTGGCTTAGAGCAGAAGTGTCCCACATCAGGCTTAGAGCAGAAGTGTCCCACATTAGGCTTAGAGCCAAAGTGTCCCACATTAGGCTTAGAGCAGAAGTGTCCCACATTAGGCTTAGAGCAGAAGTTTCCCACATTAGGCTTAGAGCCAAAGTGTCCCACATTAGGCTTAGAGCCAAAGTGTCCCACATTAGGCTTAGAGCAGAAGTGTCCCACATTAGGCTTAGAGCAGAAGTGTCCCACATTAGGCTTAGAGCAGAAGTGTCCCACATTAGGCTTAGAGCCAAAGTGTCCCTAATTAGGTTTAGAGCTAAAGTGTCCCACATTAGGCGTAGAGCCAAAGTGTCCCACATCTGGCTTAGAGCAGAAGTGTCCCACATCAGGCTTAGAGCAGAAGTGTCCCACATTAGGCTTAGAGCCAAAGTGTCCCTAATTAGGCTTAGAGCCAAAGTGTCCCACATCAGGCTTAGAGCCAAAGTGTCCCACATCAGGCTTAGAGCCAAAGTGTCCCACATTAGGCTTAGTGCCAAAGTGTCCCACATTAGGCTTAGAGCCAAAGTGTCCTACATTAGACTTAGAGCAGAAGTGTCCCACATTAGGCTTAGAGCAGAAGTGTCCCACATTAGGCTTAGAGCCAACGTGTCCCACATTAGGCTTAGAGCAGAAGTGTCCCACATTAGGCTTAGAGCCAAAGTGTCCCTAATTAGGCTTAGAGCTAAAGTGTCCCACATTAGGCGTAGAGCTAAAGTGTCCCACATTAGGCTTAGATCAGAAGTGTCCCACATCTGGCTTAGAGCAGAAGTGTCCCACATCAGGCTTAGAGCAGAAGTGTCCCACATTAGGCTTAGAGCCAAAGTCTCCCTAATTAGGCTTAGAGCCAAAGTGTCCCACATGAGGCTTAGAGCCAAAGTGTCCCACATCAGGCTTAGAGCCAAAGTGTCCCACATTAGGCTTAGTGCCAAAGTGTCCCACATTAGGCTTAGAGCCAAAGTGTCCTACATTAGACTTAGAGCAGAAGTGTCCCACATTAGGCTTAGAGCAGAAGTGTCCCACATTAGGCTTAGAGCCAACGTGTCCCACATTAGGCTTAGAGCAGAAGTGTCCCACATTAGGCTTAGAGCCAAAGTGTCCCTAATTAGGCTTAGAGCTAAAGTGTCCCACATTAGGCGTAGAGCTAAAGTGTCCCACATTAGGCTTAGATCAGAAGTGTCCCACATTAGGCTTAGAGCAGAAGTGTCCCACATTAGGCTTAGAGCCAAGTGTCCCACATTAGGCTTAGAGCCAAAGTTTCCCACATTAGGCTTAGAGCCAAAGTGTCCCACATTAGGCTTAGAGCAGAAGTGTCCCACATTAGGCTTAGAGCAGAAGTGTCCCACATTAGGCTTAGAGCCAAAGTGTCCCACATTAGGCTTAGAGCAGAAGTGTCCCACATTAGGCTTAGAGCCAAAGTGTCCCACATTAGGCTTAGAGCCGAAGTGTCCCTAATTAGACTTAGAGCTAAAGTGTCCCACATCTGGCTTAGAGCAGAAGTGTCCCACATCAGGCTTAGAGCAGAAGTGTCCCACATTAGGCTTAGAGCCAAAGTGTCCCACATTAGGCTTAGAGCAGAAGTGTCCCACATTAGGCTTAGAGCAGAAGTGTCCCACATTAGGCTTAGAGCCAAAGTGTCCCACATTAGGCTTAGAGCAGAAGTGTCCCACATTAGGCTTAGAGCAGAAGTGTCCCACATTAGGCTTAGAGCAGAAGTGTCCCACATTAGGCTTAGAGCCAAAGTGTCCCTAATTAGGTTTAGAGCTAAAGTGTCCCACATTAGGCGTAGAGCCAAAGTGTCCCATATCTGGCTTAGAGCAGAAGTGTCCCACATCAGGCTTAGAGCAGAAGTGTCCCACATTAGGCTTAGAGCCAAAGTCTCCCTAATTAGGCTTAGAGCCAAAGTGTCCCACATTAGGCTTAGAGCCAAAGTGTCCCACATCAGGCTAAGAGCTAAAGTGTCCCACATTAGGCTTAGAGCCAAAGTGTCCCACATTAGACTTTGAGCTAAAGTGTCCCACATTAGGCTTAGAGCCAAAGTGTCCCACATCAGGCTCAGAGCCAAAGTGTCCCACATTAGGCTTGGAGCTAAAGTGTCCCACACCAGGCTCAGAGCCAAAGTGTCCCACATTAGGCTTAGAGCCAAAGTGTCCCACATTAGGCTTAGAGCAGAAGTGTCCCACATTAGGCTTAGAGCAGAAGTGTCCCACATTAGGCTTAGAGCAGAAGTGTCCCACATTAGGCTTAGAGCAGAAGTGTCCCACATTAGGCTTAGAGCAGAAGTGTCCCACATTAGGCTTAGAGCCAAAGTGTCCCTAATTAGGTTTAGAGCTAAAGTGTCCCACATTAGGCGTAGAGCCAAAGTGTCCCATATCTGGCTTAGAGCAGAAGTGTCCCACATCAGGCTTAGAGCAGAAGTGTCCCACATTAGGCTTAGAGCCAAAGTGTCCCACATTAGGCTTAGAGCAGAAGTGTCCCACATTAGGCTTAGAGCAGAAGTTTCCCACATTAGGCTTAGAGCCAAAGTGTCCCACATTAGGCTTAGAGCCAAAGTGTCCCACATTAGGCTTAGAGCAGAAGTGTCCCACATTAGGCTTAGAGCAGAAGTGTCCCACATTAGGCTTAGAGCAGAAGTGTCCCACATTAGGCTTAGAGCCAAAGTGTCCCTAATTAGGTTTAGAGCTAAAGTGTCCCACATTAGGCGTAGAGCCAAAGTGTCCCACATCTGGCTTAGAGCAGAAGTGTCCCACATCAGGCTTAGAGCAGAAGTGTCCCACATTAGGCTTAGAGCCAAAGTCTCCCTAATTAGGCTTAGAGCCAAAGTGTCCCACATCAGGCTTAGAGCCAAAGTGTCCCACATCAGGCTTAGAGCCAAAGTGTCCCACATTAGGCTTAGTGCCAAAGTGTCCCACATTAGGCTTAGAGCCAAAGTGTCCTACATTAGACTTAGAGCAGAAGTGTCCCACATTAGGCTTAGAGCAGAAGTGTCCCACATTAGGCTTAGAGCCAACGTGTCCCACATTAGGCTTAGAGCAGAAGTGTCCCACATTAGGCTTAGAGCCAAAGTGTCCCTAATTAGGCTTAGAGCTAAAGTGTCCCACATTAGGCGTAGAGCTAAAGTGTCCCACATTAGGCTTAGATCAGAAGTGTCCCACATTAGGCTTAGAGCAGAAGTGTCCCACATTAGGCTTAGAGCCAAAGTGTCCCACATTAGGCTTAGAGCCAAAGTGTCCCACATTAGGCTTAGAGCCAAAGTGTCCCACATTAGGCTTAGAGCAGAAGTGTCCCACATTAGGCTTAGAGCAGAAGTGTCCCACATTAGGCTTAGAGCCAAAGTGTCCCACATTAGGCTTAGAGCAGAAGTGTCCCACATTAGGCTTAGAGCCAAAGTGTCCCACATTAGGCTTAGAGCCGAAGTGTCCCTAATTAGACTTAGAGCTAAAGTGTCCCACATCTGGCTTAGAGCAGAAGTGTCCCACATCAGGCTTAGAGCAGAAGTGTCCCACATTAGGCTTAGAGCCAAAGTGTCCCACATTAGGCTTAGAGCAGAAGTGTCCCACATTAGGCTTAGAGCAGAAGTGTCCCACATTAGGCTTAGAGCCAAAGTGTCCCACATTAGGCTTAGAGCAGAAGTGTCCCACATTAGGCTTAGAGCAGAAGTGTCCCACATTAGGCTTAGAGCAGAAGTGTCCCACATTAGGCTTAGAGCCAAAGTGTCCCTAATTAGGTTTAGAGCTAAAGTGTCCCACATTAGGCGTAGAGCCAAAGTGTCCCATATCTGGCTTAGAGCAGAAGTGTCCCACATCAGGCTTAGAGCAGAAGTGTCCCACATTAGGCTTAGAGACAAAGTCTCCCTAATTAGGCTTAGAGCCAAAGTGTCCCACATCAGGCTCAGAGCCAAAGTGTCCCACATCAGGCTTAGAGCCAAAGTGTCCCACATTAGGCTTAGTGCCAAAGTGTCCCACATTAGGCTTAGAGCCAAAGTGTCCTACATTAGGCTTAGTGCCAAAGTGTCCCACATTAGGCTTAGAGCCAAAGTGTCCCACATTAGGCTTAGTGCCAAAGTGTCCCACATTAGGCTTAGAGCCAAAGTGTCCCACATTAGGCTCAGAGCCAAAGTGCCCAACACTAGGCTTAGAGCTAAAGTGTCCCACATTAGGCTTAGAGCAGAAGTGTCCCACATTAGGCTTAGAGCAGAAGTGTCCCACATTAGGCTTAGAGCAGAAGTGTCCCACATTAGGCTTAGAGCCAAAGTGTCCCACATTAGGCTTAGAGCAGAAGTGTCCCACATTAGGCTTAGATTCAAAGTGTCCCACATTAGGCTTAGAGCTAAAGTGTCCCACATTAGGCTTAGAGCTAAAGTGTCCCACATCAGGCTTAGAGCAGAAGTGTTCCACATTAGGCTTAGAGCCAAAGTGTCCCACATTAGGCTTAGAGCAGAAGTCTCCCACATTAGGCTTAGAGCAGAAGTGTCCCACATTAGGCTTAGAGCCAAAGTGTCCCACATTAGGCTTAGAGAAGAAGTGTCCCACATTAGGCTTAGAGCAGAAGTGTCCCACATTAGGCTTAGAGCCAAAGTGTCCCACATTAGGCTTAGAGCAGAAGTGTCCCACATTAGGCTTAGAGCCAAAGTGTCCCTAATTAGGCTTAGAGCTAAAGTGTCCCACATTAGGCGTAGAGCTAAAGTGTCCCACATTAGGCTTAGAGCCAAAGTGTCCCACATTAGGCTTAGAGCCAAAGTGTCCCACATTAGGCTTAGAGCAGAAGTGTCCCACATTAGGCTTAGAGCAGAAGTGTCCCACATTAGGCTTAGAGCCAAAGTGTCCCACATTAGGCTTAGAGCAGAAGTGTCCCACATTAGGCTTAGAGCCAAAGTGTCCCTAATTAGGCTTAGAGCTAAAGTGTCCCACATTAGGCGTAGAGCTAAAGTGTCCCACATTAGGCTTAGATCAGAAGTGTCCCACATTAGGCTTAGAGCAGAAGTGTCCCACATTAGGCTTAGAGCCAAAGTGTCCCACATTAGGCTTAGAGCCAAAGTGTCCCACATTAGGCTTAGAGCAGAAGTGTCCCACATTAGGCTTAGAGCCAAAGTGTCCCACATTAGGCTTAGAGCAGAAGTGTCCCACATTAGGCTTAGAGCCAAAGTGTCCCACATTAGGCTTAGAGCCAAAGTGTCCCTAATTAGGCTTAGAGCTAAAGTGTCCCACATTAGGCGTAGAGCAGAAGTGTCCCACATTAGGCTTAGAGCCAAAGTGTCCCACATTAGGCTTAGAGCAAAAGTGTCCCACATCTGGCTTAGAGCAGAAGTGTCCCACATCAGGCTTAGAGCAGAAGTGTCCCACATTAGGCTTAGAGCTAAAGTGTCCCACATTAGGCTTAGAGCCAAAGTGTCCCACATTAGACTTAGAGCCAAACTGTCCCAAACCAGGCTCAGAGCCAAAGTGTCCCACATTAGGCTTAGAGCTAAAGTGTCTCACACCAGGCTCAGAGCAGAAGTGTCCCACATTAGGCTTAGATTCAAAGTGTCCCACATTAGGCTTAGAGCTAAAGTGTCCCACATCAGGCTTAGAGCAGGAGTGTCCCACATTAGGCTTAGAGCTAAAGTTTCCCACATTAGGCTTAGAGCCAAAGTGTCCCACATCAGGCTTAGAGCTAAAGTGTCCCACATTAGGCTAAGAGCCAAAGTGTCCCACATTAGACTTTGAGCTAAAGTGTCCCAAACCAGGCTCAGAGCCAAAGTGTCCCACATTAGGCTTAGAGCCAAAGTGTCCCACATTAGGCTTAGAGCAGAAGTGTCCCACATTAGGCTTAGAGCAGAAGTGTCCCACATTAGGCTTAGAGCCAAAGTGTCCCACATTAGGCTTAGAGCTAAAGTGTCCCACATTAGGCTTAGATTAGAAGTGTCCCACATTAGGCTTAGAGCAGAAGTGTCCCACATTAGGCTTAGAGCCAAAGTGTCCCACATTAGGCTTAGAGCTAAAGTGTCCCACATTAGGTTTAGAGCCAAAGTGTCCCACATTAGGCTTAGAGCTAAAGTGTCCCACATTAGGCTTAGAGCTAAAGTGTCCCAAACCAGGCTCAGAGCCAAAGTGTTCAACATTAGGCTTAGAGCCAAAGTGTCCCACATTAGGCTTAGAGCAGAAGTGTCCCGCATTAGGCTTAGAGCTAAAGTGTCCCACATTAGGCTTAGAGCCAAAGTGTCCCACATTAGGGTTAGAGCTAAAGTGTCCCACATTAGGCTTAGATTAGAAGTGTCCCACATTAGGCTTAGAGCAGAAGTGTCCCACATTAGGCTTAGAGCAGAAGTGTCCCACATTAGGCTTATAGCCAAAGTGTCCCACATTAGGCTTAGAGCTAAAGTGTCCCACATTAGGTTTAGAGCCAAAGTGTCCCACATTAGGCTTAGAGCCAAAGTGTCCCTAATTAGGCTTAGAGCAGAAGTGTCCCAAATTAGGCTTAGATTCAAAGTGTCCCACATTAGGCTTAGATTCAAAGTGTCCCACATTACGCTTAGAGCTAAAGTTTCCCACATTAGGCTTAGAGCAGAAGTGTCCCACATTAGGCTTAGAGCTAAAGTGTCCCACATTAGGCTTAGAGCCAAAGTGTCCCACATTAGGCTTAGAGCAGAAGTGTCCCACATTAGGCTTAGATTCAAAGTGTCCCACATTAGGCTTAGATTCAAAGTGTCCCACATTAGGCTTAGATTCAAAGTGTCCCACATTAGGCTTAGAGCTAAAGTGTCCCACATTAGGCTTAGAGCTAAAGTGTCCCACATTAGGCTTAGAGCAGAAGTGTCCCACATTAGGCTTAGAGCTAAAGTGTCCCAAACCAGGCTCAGAGCCAAAGTGTCCAACATTAGGCTTAGAGCCAAAGTGTCCCACATTAGGCTTAGAGCAGAAGTTTCCCACATTAGGCTTAGAGCTAAAGTGTCCCACATTAGGCTTAGAGCTAAAGTGTCCCACATTAGGCTTAGAGCAGAAGTGTCCCACATTAGGCTTAGAGCAGAAGTGTCCCACATTAGGCTTAGAGCCAAAGTGTCCCACATTAGGCTTAGAGCTAAAGTGTCCCGCATTAGGCTTAGAGCTAAAGTGTCCCGCATTAGGCTTAGAGCTAAAGTGTCCCACATTAGGCTTAGAGCTAAAGTGTCCCACATTAGGCTTAGAGCCAAAGTGTCCCACATCAGGCTTAGAGCCAAAGTGTCCCACATTAGACTTAGAGCTAAAGTGTCCCACACCAGGCTCAGAGCCAAAGTGTCCCACATTAGGCTCAGAGCTAAAGTGTCCCACATTAGGCTTAGAGCCAAAGTGTCCCACATTAGACTTAGAGCTAAAGTGTCCCAAACCAGGCTCAGAACCAAAGTGTCCAACATTAGGCTTAGAGCCAAAGTGTCCCACATTAGGCTTAGAGCAGAAGTGTCCCACATTAGGCTTAGAGCTAAAGTGTCCCACATTAGGCTTAGAGCTAAAGTGTCCCACATTAGGCTTAGAGCTAAAGTGTCCCACATTAGGCTTAGAGCAGAAGTGTCCCACATTAGGCTTAGAGCAGAAGTGTCCCACATTAGGCTTAGAGCCAAAGTGTCCCACATTAGGGTTAGAGCTAAAGTGTCCCACATTAGGCTTAGATTAGAAGTGTCCCACATTAGGCTTAGAGCAGAAGTGTCCCACATTAGGCTTAGCGCAGAAGTGTCCCACATTAGGCTTAGAGACAAAGTGTCCCACATTAGGCTTAGAGCTAAAGTGTCCCACATTAGGTTTAGAGCCAAAGTGTCCCACATTAGGCTTTGGGCTAATGTGTCTCACATTAGGCTTAGAGCCAAAGTGTCCCACATTAGGCTTAGAGCTAAAGTGTCCCACATTAGGTTTAGAGCCAAAGTGTCCCACATTAGGCTTAGAGCCAAAGTGTCCCTAATTGGGCTTAGAGCAGAAGTGTCCCTCATTAGGCTTAGAGCCAAAGTGTCCCACATCAGGCTTAGAGCCAAAGTGTCCCACATCTGGCTTAGAGCAGAAGTGTCCCACATCAGGCTTAGAGCAGAAGTGTCCCACATTAGGCTTAGAGCTAAAGTGTCCCACATTAGACTTAGAGCTAAAGTGTCCCAAACCAGGCTCAGAGCTAAAGTGTCCCACATTAGGCTTAGAGCCAAAGTGTCCCACATTAGGCTTAGAGCTAAAGTGTCCCACATTAGGCTTAGAGCAGAAGTGTCCCACATTAGGCTTAGAGCCAAAGTGTCCCACATTAGGCTTAGAGCTAAAGTGTCCCATATCAGGCTTACGGCCCGTCTACACTACAGGCGTCAAAAAATGCTTTCAACGCTTTGCCCATTCATTTGAATGGGGTGACGTAGGATATTTTCAAACTTCGCCGAACTGCATTGTGGGTAGCATGGCAAGGCGTTGTAAGCATCGCGAGCGTCTATCGGCGTCAAAAGTTGAACAATGTTCAACTTTTGAGGCTCAATGCTTGCTCGAAGCTGGCGTCAGCCAATGAAATCCCGTGTATGCAAATCTGCCAGTACAAGCTAGCCAATCAAACCGTGTGTATGCCTGGAGAGACTACGCAGGTCATTTCCTCATATTAAAAAAAATGGAGGGAAAATGCATTATAGCAGTAGTGAATCACCCGGTGCTGAATGATCAGTCTCTGTTCATCTCCCGGGATACAAACTAGAGGAGCGAGGCATGGAGGGAGGTGGCAGAGACAGTGGATGAAACTGGTAGGTTTTCGCCTGTTTGGGGATTTTATATCCAGTTTACTTCGTTTTAACATTGCTATTGCTTTGTATGTCGGGGGCGGGAGATTCATGTGATTGGTTGTTGGTCGCGTTGCTCGCAAAAAATCGCCAAGCCTCAGACACGCCCAGCTTCAAGCTTTTTCGACGCCTGTAGTGTAGACGGGCCGTTAGAGCCAAAGTGTCCCACATTAGAATTAGAGCCAAAGTGTCCCACATTAGGCTTAGAGCTAAAGTGTCCCACATTAGGCTTAGATCTAAAGTGTCCCACATTAGGCTTAGAGCCAAAGTGTCCCACATTAGGTTTAGAGCCAAAGTGTCCCACATTAGGCTTAGAGCCAAAGTGTCCCACATTAGGCTTAGAGCAGAAGTGTCCCACATTAGGCTTAGAGCCAAAGTGTCCCACATTAGGCTTAGAGTAGAAGTGTCCCACATTAGGCTTAGAGCTAAAGTGTCCCACATTAGGCTTAGAGTTAAAGTGTCCCACATTAGGATTAGAGCAGAAGTGTCCCACATTAGGCTTAGAGCTAAAGTGTCCCACATTAGTCTTAGAGCCAAAGTGTGCCACATTAGGCTTAGAGCCAAAGTGTCCCACATCAGGCTTAGAGCCAAAGTGTCCCACATCAGGCTTAGAGCAGGAGGGTCCCACATTAGGATTAGAGCTAAAGTGTGCCACATTAGGCTTAGAGCCAAAGTGTCCCACATCAGGCTTAGAGCCAAAGTGTCCCACATCAGGCTTAGAGCAGGAGGGTCCCACATTAGGATTAGAGCTAGTGTCCCACATTAGGCTTAGAGCCAAAGTGTCCCACATTAGGCTTAGAAATAAAGTGTCCCACATTAGGCTTAGAGCAGAAGTGTCCCACATTAGGCTTAGAGCTAAAGTGTCCCACATTAGGCTTAGAGCCAAAGTGTCCCACATTAGGCTTAGAGCTAAAGTGTCCCACTTTAGGCTTAGAGCCAAAGTGTCCCACATTAGACTTAGAGCCAAAGTGTCCCAAACCAGGCTCAGAGCCAAAGTGTTCCACATTAGACTTAGAGCTAAAGTGTCTCACACCAGGCTCAGAGCCAAAGTGTCCCACATTAGGCTTAGAGCCAAAGTGTCCCACATTAGGCTTAGAGCAGAAGTGTCCACATTAGGCTTAGAGCAGGAGTGTCCCACATTAGGCTTAGAGCTAAAGTGTCCCACATTAGGCTTAGAGCCAAAGTGTCCCACATTAGGCTTAGAGCAGGAGTGTCCCACATTAGGCTTAGAGCTAAAGTGTCCCACATTAGGCTTAGAGCAGGAGTGTCCCACATTAGGCTTAGAGCAGAAGTGTCCCACATTAGGCTTAGAGCAGGAGTGCCCCACATTAGGTTTAGAGCTAAAGTGTCCCACATTAGGCTTAGAGCTAAAGTGTCCCACATCAGGCTTAGAGCAGAAGTGCCCACATTAGGCTTAGAGCTAAAGTGTCCCACATCAGGCTTAGAGCCAAAGTGTCCCACATTAGGCTTAGAGCAGAAGTGTCCCACATTAGGCTTAGAGCTAAAGTTTCCCACATTATGCTTAGAGCAGAAGTGTCCTACATTAGGCTTAGAGCTAAAGTGTCCCACATTAGGCTTAGAGCTAAAGTGTCCCACATTAGGCTTAGAGCAGAAGTGTCCCACATTAGGCTTAGAGCAGGAGTGTCCCACATTAGGCTTAGAGCTAAAGTGTCCCACATTAGGCTCAGAGCCAAAGTATCCCACATTAGGCTTAGAGCTAAAGTGTCCCACATTAGGCTTAGAGCTAAAGTGTCCCACATCAGGCTTAGAGCAGAAGTGTCCCACATTAGGCTTAGAGCTAAAGTGTCCCACATTAGGCTTAGAGCAGAAGTGTCCCACATTAGGCTTAGAGCAGGAGTGTCCCACATTAGGCTCAGAGCCAAAGTGTCCCACATTAGGCTTAGAGCAGAAGTGTGCCACATTAGGTTTAGAGCCAAAGTGTCCCACATTAGGCTTAGAGCCAAAGTGTCCCACATTAGGCTGCAGATGCAGGTATTTGGCTTTTATCCTTGATCAAGTGTCATGAATGTTTAAAGTTGAACATCTTCATATGTCTAATATTATAATTCACTCTTCATTCAGGAAGTATGACGCTGCGCTGTCAGTACGCTTCTTCATGTTTGTGATTGGTCAAATGCTCCAAATACCACCCCTTTCATGTGAACGCGCACTCAGCTGGACAGAGAAACCCTGGCTTGAGTGAGTTGATAACTCGCGTCGTAGGACCGTTAGCGAGAGCGCGTTTTGTTTTGGATTAGGTAAACCAGCTAACTCAAACATATCCAGGTTATGTTGAACCGGCTTCGTAGTACAGGCCTCTGGTGTCCCTCAACAATAACTATCTCCGACCGAGAGCTGCTCGGTCATAAACTGGCAACAACATATTGCTAGAGCAGCCCCTCCGTGAGGGGGATAGCGGCTGGTCAGCTGCGTCAGAGGGCGAAAGGATTCCCTGACAACACCTGTAGGCATAGGCGTGGCTTTGGGTGGGCCAAGGCCCACCCACAGCTACGCGTCTGCACCAACCAAAAGGCTTAAAAAGTATCTGGAAAAGATGTCACAGCAGCCAGTGAATGTATATTGTAAATTGTCTGACTTTCAATACTTTTTTATTTTTCGAAAATCATTGTATCTTACTACTTCTTTACAAATTCAGATATTAGCGTCAGTTTATTTTGAATGGCAGGTGCGTGCCACTCTCACTCCCGCCAATCGCATCCACGGTGCGAGCGGCGCTCAGATTCCATCCACTGCGCAGGCGCCAATTCATTGTTATCAGTAGCCTTGACAGTTTGAAACTAGCTTGACAATGACAACATGGAAAAACAAAGTACTCTATTCAAATTCTTAACAAAAAGACGTAGAACGGAGAAGGATGACTCTGAAGTCGCTCAGACATCATCCTCAGCAGCCCAGACTACTTCAGCAGCGGTTTCTGTGGAGCTGGAAGAGGATGCTGGTTTGGAAATCAAGGCCCCATCAGATTTGTCCACAATAGATGAACCAGCGACACAGCCCAAACTCGGTTCTTTCCCACAACCTTAGCCGGCAAGCCCCGGTGTTTTTCTATCAGGTGGTATGGACTTTTCCCATGGCGGGAATACAGCACCTCAAGAGATGCTGTTTTTTGTAAGGCATGTAGACATTTTCCCGAAGCTACCACTGAGGACCGATTTATAAAAACGGGCTTTAAACAGCATAATAATACAGACGATCGTCCGTTCTGTGATTCTCCAGAACACACATGGCCAGTCCGCCTCTGTGTAGCATATTATTTCAATGAGAGATGAGCAGATCGCCACTGGGCTTTCAACTAAAGACACAGCCACGCAAAAACTGCGGCATTTGTAGAGCTCCTTTTGGGCAAGGCAAGGCAAGGCAAGTTAAGTTTATTTATATAGTACCTTTCAACACAAGGCAATTCAAAGTGCTTTACAAAAAACGAAAGACATTAAGAAAATGGCATTTAAAATCAGTCATTAAAAGAATAATAAAAGAAACATTAAAAGAAAAAATACATGGATAAAAGTTACAGTGCAGTTTAAGATGTGAATAGTTCAATTAAAAGCAGCGACAAAAAGAAAAGTCTTCAGCCTGGATTTAAAAGTAGTCAGAGTTGCAGCGGACCTGCAGGTTTCTGGGAGTTTGTTCCAGATATTTGGAGCATAATAACTGAACGCTGCTTTACCATGTTTAGTTCTGACTCTGGGGACAGAAAGCTGACCAGTCCCTGAAGACCTGAGAGATCTGGATGGTTCATCATTTAGCAGGAGGTCAGAAATGTATTTTGGGCCTAAACCATTCAGTGCTTTATAAACCAGCAGCAGTATTTTTGAAATATATTCTTTGACACACAGGAAGCCAGTGTAAAGACTTCAGAACAGGAGTGATGTGATCCACTTTCTTAGTGTTAGTGAGGACTCGAGCAGCGGCGTTCTGAATCAGCTGCAGCTTTCGGATATATTTTTTAGTGAGACCTGTGAAGACACCATTGCAGTAGTCCAGTCTACTGAAGATAAAAGCATGGACACGTTTTTCCAAATCCTGCTGTGACATTAGTCTTTTAATCCTAGATATATTCTTTAGGTGATAGTAGGCTGATTTAGTAACTGTTTTAATGTGACTGTTGAAACTCAGGTCAGAGTCCATGACTACACCTAGATTTCTGGCTTTATCTGTTCTTTTGAACATTGCAGACTGAAGCTCAGCGCTAACTTTGATACGTTCTTCCTTCGCTCCAAAAACCATTACCTCAGTTTTATCTTTGTTTAATTGGAGAAAGTTCTGACACATCCAGTCATTGATTTGTTCAATGCACTTACTCAGGGTTTGAATTGGAGCATAGTCTCCTGGTGAAATTGTTACGTAAATGTGTGTGTCATCCGCATAGCTATGGTAACTTATTTAGTTGTTTTTCATTATCTGAGCCAGTGGTAGCATGTAGATGTTAAAGAGAAGAGGCCCCAAGATGGAGCCTTGAGGTACCCCACATGTCATATTTGTCAACTCAGATTTGTATTAACCTATAGAAACAATAGTAATAGTACAATTGTACTGCAATTTGTGAAGTGCTTTCCTCTGTGGTGAAACGATCAGCACTGCACCACGGAGGAAAGCGGCAGAAAGTCGCCTGGAGTGAAAGAGAGCGGGCTGCGTTGCGTGCATGGCTTCCTTCTGCAGGTAACAGGGAGATGCGCTCTGGCGGCGGTCTCGATCAGGATCCGAAAATAAAATGTTAATGTTTGGCACACTTATTACACTTATTCCTAGTGTGCCACTGGTTACGGTGCCGTGTGCCAGGGGTTGCCGACCCCTGCCACAGAATATGTCTGGTCATGTCCAGTCCTGTACATCAGAGGCCATGCCCAGTTTCCACAGATATGGGTGTGGAGGAGTTATCTTAGGTTTTTCTATCCAGTTTTTGAGCATAAAGACACTGGTGGATGGGGAGGAACATTTTTTTTTTTGGAGAGAGCGAGAGAGGGGGGGGGGGTTCCCCTGGTATGCTCTCTCTCTGTAAGCTCTGTCCCTCAGAGCTGGGTTTTTGCTCTCGGTAAGGTTCTCTCAAACTTGGTAAATATCTCTCAAATGTCTTGGTTGAATGCTGAGTGAAGTACTTTGTTTAATGAGTGGAATGAATTGAGATGTGTTTGTGAGTATTAGTAACCGCCACCTATGAGGATCTTCCTCCGAATACCTGCGGGAGATAGGTACGTGTTTGTGAATGTTAGTACCCGCCATCTGTTGGCGTCGTTTGGACAACAAAAACAGAGTGAAGCTCTCATACCATAAACAATCTTTGAGCACAGACACCGTCCTGCAGAGAGCACACAGCCCAACAGCACATTTTTGGTCTAGCGTCATTATACAAAACGTTTGCATTAAGACACTAAGACTAGCTGGTCCATTGTAAAGGTCAGTCCACCTTAAATGAGCAGTGGGTGATCAGCAGGTGACAGGCAGGACACGGGAACTTGGTCCTGAGGAGATGTAACGATTATTAAAAAAGAAATAGTCGAGTCAAGAGATCAAAGAAATGAACATTTGTGATTATTAGCGAATCGGTTGCAGATGGGTGAAAACAGGCTTAGGGAGTAACGTATTACATGTAACGGCATTAGGTCATCAGGATACAAAATAGGAAAATGTATTCCCTTACAGTTACAGAAGCAAAAACACTCCGATAACAGGTACATTTATGTAAAACAGGGCTCATTAACAGGATAGCAATGATACAAAACATTTAGAAATAAAGAACAATACATCAAATCATCCTATATGGAAACTTGGAGCCCTCAATCCAAATAAAATGGTTCATCAACAGTCAGTGGTTAACGTCTACATCAGAATGACAAAAACATTAAACATATTGTCCACTTATGTTGATAAAGATGGAGTTCATTTAAGTCTTATATGGATGTTGTACAACAATGTTAATCCAGTCAGACAGATTTCTCTCACGTGTGAACTGTCATAAGACTTATTCATTGTCCTCTCCATCAGCTTCTGTTTCCATGTGTTCAGCTGAGCTGCTGATTGGAAGCTCTGCCTCTCCGTTATCCTCAGTTTGAATTTAATTAAGCTGTGAGGACTGACGACCAACACACTTGTGCCTTTGGAAATGATTACGCCATTTAAATATTTTGTCACACACATTGCAGCTGTATATTTCCTCTCCTGTGTGGACTCTCATGTGTGTCTTTAAACTTCCACTCTGTGAAAAAGCTTTCTTACAGACTGAGCAGCTGTGTGTTTTCTCTCATGTGTGGATTCTCATGTGTTCCTTTAAACTTCCACTCTGTGAAAAAGCTTTCTTACAGACTGAGCAGATGTGTGTTTTCACTCCTGTGTGGACTCTCATGTGTGCCTTTAAATTTCCACTCAGTGAAAAAGCTTTCTTACAGACTGAGCATTTGAATGGTTTCTCTCCTGTGTGGATTGTCATGTGGGCCTTTAAACTTCCACTGTGTGAAAAAGCTTTCTTACAGACTGAGCAGATGTGTGCTTTCTCTCCTGTGTGGACTCTCATGTGGTCCTTTAAACTTCCACTCCGTGAAAAAGCTTTCTTACAGACTGAGCAGATGTGTGCTTTCTCTCCTGTGTGGACTCTCATGTGTGTCTTTAAATTTCCACTCTGTGAAAAAGCTTTCTTACAGACTGAGCAGGGAAAGAGTTCCTCTCCTGTGTGAACTCTCATGTGTGTCTTTAAACTGCTAGCGTGTAAAAAAGCTTTCTTACAGACTGAGCAGCGAAAGGGTTTCTCTCCTGTGTGGAATATCATGTGTGTCTTTAAACTTGCACGCTGTGAAAAACCTTTCTCACAAACTGAGCAGCGAAAGGGTTTCTCTCCTGTGTGGATTCTCATGTGTTCCTTTAAACTTCCACTGTGTGAAAAAGCTTTGTTGCAGACTGAGCAGCTGAATGGTTTCTTTTCAGCACTACGTCGGGGATCACTGACAGATTCTTGTCTATTTTTCAGTGAGTTTGAGCCTGAGGCAGGTTCTCTGCTTTCCTTCCAATCAGCACTGTCTTCAGTGTCATGTTCAGAAGAGTCATCAGTGTCTTCAGAAGAGTCATCAGTGTCTTCAGAAGAGTCTCCAGTGTGGTCCTCAGTCTTTGGTTGTAAACTGCTCTCTGGATCTGCGTTCCTGGCTGGTTCTGGTCCTTGACAGTCCTCTCCATCAGCTTCTGTTTCCATGTGATCAGTTTGTCTTTGATGAGGCTGTGAGGACTGAGGTTTCTCTTCATCATCTTCACTCTTCACAGGGTCAGGAGTGAAAGTGGACTTGGTGATATCAGCCTCCTCCAGCTCCTGAAGCTGCTCTCCCTCCTGACTGATCCTGAGTTCCTCCTGTTCCTGCTTAATGTGTGGGGGGGGCTCTGGGTCCTCCTGGTCCAGATTGGAGCTCCACTCCTGCTGGTCAGGGAGAGGCTCTTCTTTAACCACCACCAGCTGCTGGACATCTGCAGGAAACAGGAAACACACTGTTATATCAGTCTTGGACCTAGTCAATATAATTAGTTATGTTATTGAATTACAGTTTCCAGAAAAGAGAGGCCCATCGTCTCTTCCGCAAATATTAGGGGTGAGCGGAAGTGCAAAGAGGCCCTCCTCAGGATAATACAGTTAAGTCTTGTTAGTTAGGTGGTTCATATCCTGACAGGGTATGAATTACACCTAAAGAGGTCACGACATAATGACCTTTCGACATCTGGAACATATGTGGGTGTGTTGGCTAATGTAAGGAATATGTCTGTCTTATGGACATAGTTAACATGGGACTTTTCCTTAAAATGTACTGAAGTCCGCACAATGTAAATGTGATGTCAACTACCAATGCAAATTCCCTGCCAAGGGCAAGACAAATGTTACCAACTATGCCTACACACATGCAACCCTTGGGGGTTCTATTTTGTTGTTATTCAGTATTACCAGGGGCACGAACTTCTGACCGGTGTTCCCTCTTGGTTTAGTCCGTGGGGGAGTGCTTAAGTGTGGGTACACATGTTCACCTGGTGCACAAGGTTATGGAGGTGGGGGTCTTGCTGGTGCTCAAGTGCCCATATACATCACCCCATGTTCCCATGACTGTTACCCTGCTAAAGAGACACTATTTCGGGGTAAACTGTATCCATGTTGACCCCTGGTTCTTGTTCCTTGTACCCTGGATGCATGTAGATGGGCCTGGAAGAATGCAATGTGGAGTTCCAATGCAAATTGGCTTAAGTCCAGTCAGGGTCTGGACATGTTGCCATGACTGTTACCCTGCTAAAGAGACACTATTTCGGGGTAAAATGTATCCATGTTGACCCCTGGTTCTTGTTCCTTGTACCCTGGATGCATGTAGATGGGCCTGGAAGAATGCAATGTGGAGTTCCAATGCAAATTGGCTTAAGTCCAGTCAGGGTCTGGACATGTTGCCATGACTGGTACCCGCCTTAAGAGACACTATTTCGGGGTAAAATGTATCCATGTTGACCCCTGGTTCTTGTTCCTTGTACACTGGATGCATGTTGGTTTCCCTGGAAGAATGCAATGTGGAGTTCCAATGCAAATCGGCTTAAGTCCAGTCAGGGTCTGGACATCTTCCCATGACTGGTACCCGCCTTAAGAGACACTATTTCGGGGTAAAATGTATCCATGTTGACCCCTGGTTCTTCATCCTTGTACACTGGATGCATGTTGGTGTCCCTGGAAGAATGCAATGTGGAGTTCCAATGAAAATTGGCTTAAGTCCAGTCAGGGTCTGGACATCTTCCCATGACTGTTACCCTGCTAAAGAGACACTATTTCGGAGTAAAATGTATCCATGTTGACCCCTGGTTCTTGTTCCTTGTACCCTGGATGTATGCTGGTGTCCCTGGAAGAATGCAATGTGGAGTTCCAATGCAAATTGGCTTAAGTCCAGTCAGGGTCTGGACATCTTCCCATGACTGTTACCCTGCTAAAGAGACACTATTTCGGGGTAAAATGTATCCATGTTGACCCCTGGTTCTTGTTCCTTGTACCCTGGATGTATGCTGGTGTCCCTGGAAGAATGCAATGTGGAGTTCCAATGCAAATCGGCTTAAGTCCAGTCAGGGTCTGGACATCTTCCCATGACTGGTACCCGCCTTAAGAGACACTATTTCGGGGTAAAATGTATCCATGTTGACCCCTGGTTCTTCATCCTTGTACACTGGATGCATGTTGGTGTCCCTGGAAGAATGCAATGTGGAGTTCCAATGAAAATTGGCTTAAGTCCAGTCAGGGTCTGGACATCTTCCCATGACTGTTACCCTGCTAAAGAGACACTATTTCGGGGTAAAATGTATCCATGTTGACCCCTGGTTCTTGTTCCTTGTACACTGGATGCATGTTGGTGTCCCTGGAAGAATGCAATGTGGAGTTCCAATGCAAATCGGCTTAAGTCCAGTCAGGGTCTGGACATCTTCCCATGACTGGTACCCGCCTTAAGAGACACTATTTCGGGGTAAAACGTATCCATGTTGACCCCTGGTTCTTCTCTCCTGGTGTCCATTTCATGTACATTTCCTCGTGTCCATTTCATGTACATTTCCTCGTGTCCATTTCATGTACATTTCCTCGTGTCCATTTCATGTACATTTCCTCGTGTCCATTTCATGTACATTTGATGGGGGAGTGACATGTGGATGAAATGGACCCGATTCCCGGAGGTTCCGGGCCGAATTTGGGAGCTCATATGCGGCCTGCCGTGCACCCCCACCCGTGGAAAGCAAAAAAAAGTAAATAAAACGGTCAATTATATCTTAAATTCATCAAAAACTACGTTTGTAAAAATTCTCGAAACACGGCTAAGTGCCAACGGGTGAGGGGCTCAACCCTTCGGCGCTTCGGGAGGAAGCCCCGGAGACATTTCCACTGACCCGTTGCACTTTTCAACGTAGAGGGGAATTGAGACCTCCCCTCCTCCGTTAACAATTTTCATTCATCTTTTCCAAGCTACCTTCTGCACGAAATCGGAAACCCGGTTTTTGAGAGCACTTAGAAAAAAACGGCCTATTTCTCATGATGGGGAAATCATGGAGGAATGCGTCCGATGAGTGAGCACTTTGGATCGGACACAATTGTTGCCCGGAGGACCCCCAATCACGGTTCTTACAAAACTTTAAGTTTTTGAACTGGCCTCTGGAGGAATGCAAGGGGAGTTTCGACGGAATAACGAGACACTATTTTCGGACACATTTTCACCATTTTAACCCCTTTCTCTGGTTCTTCCAAAAGTTAACTTTAACTTATTTTGCCTCTGGAGGAATGCAAGGGGAGTTGCCAGGGGACTCTACCTGCATTATGAGGCACTATTCCCGGACACATTTTCACCATTTTCACCCCTTTTCTGCGGTTCTTCCAAAAGTTAACTTTAACTTTTTCTGACTCTGGAGGAATGCAAGGGGAGTTGCCAGGGGACTCTACCTGCATTATGAGGCACTATTTCCGGACACCTTTTCACCAATTTCACCCCTTTCTCTGGTTCTTCCAAAAGTTAACTTTAACTTTTTCTGACTCTGGAGGAATGCAAGGGGAGTTGCCAGGGGACTCTACCTGCATTATGAGGCACTATTTCCGGACACCTTTTCACCAATTTCACCCCTTTCTCTGGTTCTTCCAAAAGTTAACTTTAACTTTTTCTGACTCTGGAGGAATGCAAGGGGAGTTGCCAGGGGACTCTACCTGCATTATGAGGCACTATTTCCGGACACCTTTTCACCAATTTCACCCCTTTCTCTGGTTCTTCCAAAAGTTAACTTTAACTTTTTCTGACTCTGGAGGAATGTAGGGTGAGTTGTCAGGGGACTCTACCCGCCTTAGGAGGCACTATTCCCGGATACATTTTATCCATTTTAACCTCTTTCTCTGGTTCTCTGGTTGCATCCGTCTCTGGATCATGGAAGAATGCATCCGCTGCATGAGGACTTTGGATCGGATACAATTGTTGCCTGGATGACCCCCAATCATGGTTCTTACCAAACTTAACGTTTTGAACTGGTCTCCGGAAGAAAGTAAGGGGAGTTGCCAGGGGACTCGACCCGCCTTAGGAGGCACTATTTCACCCAGTTTTGGCTCCCGCCTTGCCTGGATGATAGGACCGATAGATGACAGGGATCTCTGCCCGCCTAACGAGTGCCTAAATGGGACACCTTTCGCACGATGATGCAAATGGGTTATTTATTGAAAATAAACCGGAGAGATTTGACATGGGGTCTTTCTAGTTCGCTGAGTGCAACTTTCTTATTTTCACCTATCCTTATTTTTCCCCCCCGGTTCTATACATTATACTGGTGACACTTCCCGGTACCGAAATGCTCAGGCATACAAAAATGATGGCGATCGGTTGTCCTATCTGTAATAGTCCCTACCGTGCCCTGAGCAAGCACCTGCTGAGGAACCATAGTGTGCGTAATTTAGTGGAAAGAAGAATTCTGCTGTTGTTGGCGAAAGGACGGATAAACATTAGGCTCCATCCCTGCATTATTGCAGGATGCGAGTACAACGGGACAAGGCTGGACCGCCACTTGTACAGAAACCATGTTGAGCTGTCCCGGCAGCAATTACATGTGGTTTTAACTAAACTAAAAATGAAAGTGGCCACAAAGAAGCTTCATGAACTCAGTTTGACAAACCCCAGAGTAGCAATGATTACCTCTTGGGATGTTGACACTGTGGGTGATGAGGTCCTGTCACAACCTCCACCCTTGTCCCCAGTGATTAAATGTGACAACCCGGACTGTAAGGAATGGAGGATGGATGCAAACAGAATGAAGGCTCAGAGGGACATATATGCTGCTGAGGTGAAATCCCTGCGCTGCATGCTGCAGCAGAGGATTCAACGTAACCAAAAGAGGATGAACCAGAGGGCCGAGGACCAAGAGCGGGTGTTTCTAAGGAAACGATCCCGAACAGAGTCAACACCAAAGAGGCTGTCCAAGTCCAAAGGTCCCTCCTGCAGGAAGTCCCCCATTGCCTCTCACACACCTGTATCCAGCTCCTCAGAACCTGCATCCATAGATACCGAGGCCTCGTCATCCTCCCCTCCCATACATTCCCCCTGGTTCAGCGGCAGGGGCCGGGGGAATCGAATGCGGGACATTATATTCCCACGCATCATGGAGAAGTATCTGCAAGGCTACCGGGACCATTATGAGGGCATCGATCCAACAGTGAGGCTCCAAGAAAACGCAGTCTCCAAAATAAGCAGAGTCAAATCATTCCTAAGCTTCATGGCACACGGTTTCAATCGCCTGTCTGACTGGCTCTTTTTGAGGGATCTGAAGAGGATACGTGGGTGGTCCCGGAGCCTGATAAAGTCAAGCCTACAGGTCACGACATCTGACTTCTATATCAAAAATATATCACACTTTCTCAAGTACATGAATGAAACACCATGCAAGGGGAGCAGGCTCAACCAGAATGACATGATTTTAATCACACGGGAAGTTGCTGCCATCCTGAAGTCCATGAGAAAGAAGGTGTTTATCCACCAGATGCAGGTGAAGCGGGACAAGATGGAAGGTCTGCCAAGCCATAAAGACATCATGGCATGTTTGACTGCGGCCAAAACTCGCATCCCTCAGCTCCTGGACGTGATGACCAGCAATCCGACTCACGCAACCCGGTGCCTGCTCTATGGGTACATGACCCTCAATTGGAGCTGCATTTATGGGCACCGTCCGGGGGTCTACTCCAACATGACCAACACGGATGTCCTAAAGGCGGAGATAACTGGCACTGCCTTTGGCCACCTCATCCACGTGAGTGAGCTATTAAAACATGTGTTTATTCTGGCAGTGATACACATGTTGTGGATGATTGATACTTGTATTGACGCTCTCTAACTCTGTCATAACAGGTAAGCAACCACAAGACGGCCAACGCGTTCGGGGAAGCGCAGATGTATCTCACCATAGAAGAATTTGGATGGATGAAAAGGTGGCTGGAAATCAAGGGGACGCTGACCGGTACCAACAACCGCTACTTCCTCTGCATAGCGGGGAAGAACCCATAGAGGAACCTTGCCACCTTCCTGAGGTTGGCATGGGCTGATGTTGGACTAAAAGGTCCCATTAACTTCACCGACCTCCGCACAGTCCACGCCGATAATGCGAAGAGGTTTCAGGACATAAGCAACCGCCAAAGAGTGAGTGATTTCATGTGTCACAACACTGCAACTGCAGACACATTTTATGCCAAGAATCCTTCTTTGAAGGAGGCTGCGGACATACGAATGCTCTTCACAGAGTCACTGCAAGCAGCGGCCGCAGCAGCATCAGGGGTGAGTGAAGACAATTTGGGGGACATTGACATCCACAGTGACCATGACAGCTCTGGAGAGGAGCATAGCCCTACTCCCTACCAAGACTCCACCGATACCGAGACGTCAGATGAATTATACAAAGACTTCAACGCTTGGAGAGCGGCGAAGAGGGAACAGTCAATGGCCGAACACAGTCCCTCAGACACGGGTGAAGAGAGGGTGCCAGCCTCTGCACCAACTTCACCCGATACGGACAATGTTGCCAGTGATCAACTTGTAAATATGCAATGTTTTGTTGTACTCAGTCCGCTTGTGCTGGATGAGTGAATAATGTTATAATGTTATAAAGTGTCAATGTATATATTTCTGTAAATAAAGTTTGTTAAAATTACTTAATTTGTCCTCTTTTTTATAACCCAATATGGGTGTTTCCCCATTAAGATCCCCAGGGGCACGAGGTTCTGGTGGTGTGCATGAAGGGGTTTAGTCCACGTGAGGAGTGCTCAAATGTGGGAGGATGTGTAAGGCAGAGGAGGGTAAAACAAGTTAAAGTGTGAACCTCCAGCAGGGCAGGTGGTGCTGCTGTGAATAAGTCCGACTATGGAGTCCGATGGGCGGACTGTAAAGCACCGCAAAATACACCCCCTGATAGGTAACCAGGGCCATGAGAACATCCTCCACAGGAGGGTGGGTGGTGCTGCTGTGAATAAGTCCGACTATGGTGTCCGATGGGCGGACTGTAAAGCACCGCAAAATACACCCCCTGATAGGTAACCAGGGCCATGAGAACATCCTCCATAGGAGGGTGGGTGCTGCGGCTGTGAATAAGTCCGACTATGGTGTCCGATGGGCGGACTGTAAAGCACCGCAAAATACACCCCGATAGGTTACCAGGGCCATGAGAACATCATCCATAGGAGGGTGGGTGCTGCTGTGAATAAGTCCGACTATGGTGTCCGGTGGGCGGACTGTAAAGCACCGCAAAATAGACCCCCTTACAGGTTACCAGGGCCATGAGAACATCCTCCATAGGAGGATGGGTGCTGCTGCTGTGAATAAGTCCGACTATGGTGTCCGATGGGCGGACTGTAAAGCACCGCAAAATAGACCCCCTTATAGGTTACCAGGGGCACGAGTTTCTTGAGGGTGTAATCATCTGGGTTTAGTCCGTGGGGGAGTGCTTAAGTTCGGGGGCCCGGGGTCCCAAGGTGCGCGAGGTTATGGAAGTACGCATGTCAGGTAGATATGCTGGAGGTCTGTAGTCCGTGTTTTGGGTCTCTGTGAGCGGCCAAAGTGAGGTGGTTTTCCCGGTGTATGTCATGGAAGTCTGAAATAGCCTGTTTGCCCATGTCAAATCTTATTATGAGGCACTATTTTGGGATACATTTTATCCATTTTAACCCCTTTCTCTGGTTCTTCCAAAAGTTCACTTATACTTATTTAGCCTGTGGAGGAATGCAAGGGTAGTTATCAGGGGAGTCTACCTGCATTATGATGCACTATTTTGGGATACATTTTATCCATTTTATCCATTCTTTACATTTGGCATACCGCGACTGGTAGTTAATGTCGCTACGGGGGACGCGTATATCCCTAAGGTATGTAAGGGAAATTGTGTGTTCGTTCATTATAGCTGCTATATATGATGTGAAATACTTGTACTCGTTGGAGCATTACCACTATTGACTGCTTGTGTGCAAGGTAATGTTTCCTCATTATTATTGATTGTTGTACAACGAAATAATAATTAATCAACTATATCTGTGTTTGTGTTTTATTGATTCCTCTCTGTTTTTATTATTTCCTTCTGTGAGTGCTGAATTGCCACAACAACACAGTCAGAAGAAAAAAATGGTCTAATTATGTTGGCTCAATTCACCTCATGTAGCCCAGCCCCTTTCCACTTACAGTTAAAAATGAAAAAGGTTTTTTTTCTTCTGGTTTAGCACTAGCCGCAATGTAAACAATGAATTGTATTTGCGATTTTTCACAGATACACTACGCCAGGGCTATTCAATTAGTTTGGAATGGGGGCCAGTTGATGAAAATGATCCAAAGCAAGGGGCCGGGAAAAAGATGGCTTAAAATATGAGCAATCATATTAAGATCTTCAGATACAGTACAACAGCTTAGTGGAGTTTATATATTGTGTTTAATTCAATCAAACAACATAGCCCCAAGGCCTTTATTGATCTAAATGCTAAGTTGTGTAACGCAAGACACATTGAGAGCATCATTGCGAAAGGGAATGCAGCAAAATAATCGTTTTTTTCCGATTACGTTGTTTTCATAATCGTTGAAAGCCAAAATCGTAATAGAGATTAAAATACGATAAATTTCACAGCCCTAATTCAAACCTTATTTAAGTAAAAGTATGCAAGTATTATCAGAACATTTTATGGCACCCTCTTATGTCATAGTAATGATGGTGCTGTTGAGATCTTCATAGTATCAAGTGAATACTTAAAACGAAAGTTAGTTATAATGAAATATAATCAATTATATTCTTATATAACCCACGATGAAAATGCTTCATATTTTATGATTTTCTATATTTACAGTATAAACAAAACACAAGTGGTTTGTTAAGTTGAGTGTGTAAGGCCTATAATGGTTTCACTGATAAGGGAGAGACAGTTTCTTCCCTCTTCCCTCACAGCAGTACACAGGGAGGGGGGCTCCTGACTTAAGGAGAAAAAGACAGAGGCCCCAAAAAGGCGGTTATGTCATAGCCATAGAACAGGGGTCGGCAACCTTTTTGATATGAAGTGCCATTAAAAAAAATATATATCAGTGTGCTGACGATCGTGAATTATCAAGGGGGGGGGGGCGGGCGAAGAGATCGACGCTCGTGAACTGTCAACAGGAGGGCGGGGGGAGCCTCGCTGCGGGGAAGCAGTATGTGGACCTGTCAGGGATGCTCTGATCGGATCGAGTGGGCGGGGCCTATGGGGATCTTCCATTTAAAGTTATGTTTAAAACTCAGTTAATGGGGCTCATTCATCACTGGTGCTTCCACCAACAACAACCAACATAATTGTTACATTCAAATGAAGTACATTATTCAAGTTTACATTAACTTTGGATAATAACACGGGAGAAATGAGCGGAAGCGCTCTCTTTTCCTCTCTCCCCTTCTCTCTCCTGACAGCCTGTCAGTATCTCATGCAGCTCACTGATCCAGTAATGAGTGACCCGACAGTGAAGAATAAATATATGTATAACTAGTTTAGCTTGTTCCAGAGGTAGATCAAATAGCTAAGTGTGTTAGGTCTAACGGCCCCTACACACGGCGGCGTGCGTTGCCGCTTCAACGCTTCTGCCCATTCACTTTGAATGGGGTGACGTCACGATTCTCCAAACTGCATTGTGGGAGCAAAGCGTAGCTTCTCTCACGGTGCTCGCTGCAAAAGTAGAGCAATGTTCTACTTTTGACGCCTCGACGGAGGCGTCAGCCAATCGAATCATATGCCAGTACAAGCTCTAGCCAATCAAACCGCGTGCTTGTGTGTCTGGGTCGGGAGATTCATGTGCTTGGTTGTTGGTCGAGTTTCAGCCCCCCCCCCGCCGGCAAGCGACAACGCACGCCGCCGTGTGTAGGGGCCGTTACTCTTGTGCATTTTGCTCCGCTCACCGGTCCGACACTTTAAAATACTGCCAGACCGGTGAAGCCATTTTGGAGAGAATGTTTTGCCGTGAAAAGTGTCATGTATTTTACGTCATGCGATCGGCTCTCGCGATCGGCATTTTTAGAGAGCACCGATCGATCGGCAGAGAGTGAGTATCGGTCGATATCGATCAATTCAGCATCATGTAAGTTAAGGATGCTCCGATTGATCGGCCGCCGATGTGATGGCAGGCAGATGTGACGGATGGCAGAGAAAACCATCAGCTGCCCCCTGCCCTCTCTGGAACACATCTCCACCTCCCGCTGCCGCAGCAGAGCTAACACAATCATAAAGGACAGCTCTCACCCAGGTCACAGACTGTTCTCTCTCCTGTCTTCTGGGAGGAGAGACAAGAGCTTCAAGTAACGGACAAACAGACTCAAAAACAGTTTCTACCCCTGGGCCGTCAGGCTGCTCAACCACCACACATAATGCAATAACCGTAACCATTCTCACACATACACACACTTTAAATGCACTTTATTTACTGTTTTTATATCAATATTTAACTATTTATCCCCCCGTATGATTGTTTATGTTGTCTGTCCTATTGCCGTGTTTTTTAGTGTTGTGTTTGTATTTTTTGCACTCCGGGACAGAGTTGCACTCTGAATCTCGTTATACTCTGTGTATAATGACAATAAAAGGCTTTAACTTAACTTTAACTTTGATAACCAGCTTCGTAGGACCGCTTAGCGAGATCGCGTTTGTTAGTGTTAGTTAAGCCGGGTAACTCAAACATATCCAGGGTCTGTTGAACTGGCTTCGTCGTACAGGGCACTGGAGGCAGTAACGTGTAACTCAGCAGAATCTGAGAAGAGCAGCACCAGCTGTAAAGAGCTGTGCCTTTTACTGTTTACTTCACTGTTTCCCTTCATTAGAACAGCTGATAGAGATCGAGGCGGCTACCACACACACCTCTATCGAACTGCCCGATTATTCCCCCTATTACTCGTTTCATGAAGGAGATGTCCGTTCACCAGGGCGCATGATGTGTGTGTGTGTTTATGCTCAGCTCCGCTCTGTGTTTGTTCGGTGTGTTTGTGTGTCCGAAACCGGCATTTGTTTTCAAATGACCACGAACAGTGATTAGGCGCGTTCACACCAAGTACTTTTCCCACAAAGGTTCCTGAGAACTCTTTAGTTCTCATGAACTAAGTACAGATCGCGTTCACACCGGAAATTAGTTCATGGGGGTGGATTAGGCAAATGAAGCCGCTGACGTAACTTCTTCTTCTGCTTTGAGTTTACTGGCAGGCAGCAAACCACTTCACGGCGTATACTGCCACCCAAAATCCCCGGCCGGAAGTCCCCGGAGTTGGGGACTGGCTTCAGTAGAAGACTCCCAGCAGCTTCTACTGAAGCCTTCCGAGTAAACGGCCAGAACGCCGACACCTCCTCATCTCCACCGCTCCCATGTTTTATTTTGTGTTGTCATAAGTTAGTCTCTCTGCGTTTCTGCGCTGGGCTAATGCTAATGCTAATAATGCAATGCGAGGATAATAAAATTGCGGCTTCACAAACGTTTTTGGGAGTTTGACGGGGCGTGGTTTGCATTCCGCCCAGCCAATCAGACACAGGAACCTTTTTCTCAGACGAAAGTCCCTGTTCTCTAGCAGGGACTGAAAAGGTGGTAAAAAAGGTTCCGATTAACTAATTTAGTTCAGGGGGCTTTTTGGTGTGAACGCAACTAAATCGTAGTTCTCAGGAACCTTTGTGGGAAAAGTACTTGGTGTGAACGCGCCTATTTACACACATCTGGTTCTCCATAGTTATATGTGTATTCACAAGTGAAAGAATGTATTGCTATAGTCCTGCCGGAGTGCCCCGGAACGTGCGAACAAGAAAGTATATATCGTGCGCACAAATTAATAAAACGTGGCCTAGTTGTATTTATTGTTCTCTCTATGAACCCTCCAGGGCTCCGTATGTATATCTCTCTCAAAATATATATTCTTTGAATTATTCCAAAGTGGTTTTTTTATTTGCTTTTTACACATTTAAAAAGCACATTAAAACTAAATTATCAATATATGTCACATTTAATCAACTAGTGCTGTTGGAGCACCACCCAATCGAGTGGTTGGAAGGTTCATCTCTGCTCCGCGCGTCCCTTGATGACTGATGAGCTGGTTACATTACAAAAGAAGGAATTCAAAGCACCAGGATAAAGGTTAAACAATAATCTGTTTTAATGGTAAAAAACAACAATACATAATACAGAGTACTCTGGGCTCAATTCCACCACTGTGTGATAATGCATATCACGACAGCCAGTCAGAAAAGGTGCCGAGCATCAGAATATCATAATATTTATACACAGGTGGGGAGGAGTTGTGTTGGTTGCTCCTCCCTAGCTATTTATTATTGGCGATTTCACTTCTGGGCGAGCTAGCCAGTGAGTTGGCAGTTCTCCATTGGCCGGTTTCACTTCTGGGCGGGACCCCAGGCAATGAATCAGCAGTCGTTGATTCCATCTGGTTCGCTCCATCTCCTCACAGTGTGTGTGTGTGTGTGTGTGTGTGTGTGTGTGTGTGTGTGTGTGTGTGTGTGTGTGTGTGTGTGTGTGTGTGTGTGTGTGTGTGTGTGTGTGTGTGTGTGTGAAGAAGAACCAATGTCTTGATAGGGATGTTTCACTATATGTTGCACATAAAAGGTATAGTTGATCAATGATTATTTCGTTGTACAACAATCAATAATAACGAGGAAAACATTACCTCTGCTCTCAAGCAGTCCTACAGCAATGATTTGTAGTAGTAGAATCTTACAGACAGAGGACTCTTTGACAGAACGCACACCCATTTCCCTTAAACATCTTTAACGCACACACATTTCATCATGCAGCCCACCACACGAATGTCACATGTTTTTCCCTCTGAAAGCTATACTTGTATATGTAACAAAGGTTAACTGTTCTTATACCCTAAGGCCTTCCCTGAACTTCCTCCAACCTCCGAAGTCAGCTCACAATAACATGAATACATCTATTGATAACTCAGAAGGACCATTGTCTCTAACTGTGTGTGACTCAATCGTCTCATGCTCTTTTAAGAGTCTTGCAGGATATGAATTATCCCATTTCCAAACAATACGTCTGCACATGAGCGCACATACATTTCCTCCTTTTATTCATTTAAGTTTCCAGATCATACAAAAAAACTCTTACAGATAACCTACTGAGTTCCACCCTTGAAACCCCAAAATGACTTTCTGAAAAATACTTATCAACGGGTAATGATTTTACTCAAGGCAGAAATCACAGGTTGTACTGTACCTTACCTACTCACAAATAGCCACAAAACCACCTTTAGATTATAACACAAAAGTGGAAGAAAAGACCATTTGCGCTAATCTACTTCTACTTAAAATGGGACATCATTTTGGGAATATATATAAAAAACCTCTCTATAATTAAGAGGAAAAAATAGACTCGTCCAGAAATACACTGTTTTAAACGTTCTGCTATAACACGTTACTTTAGTGCCTACATGTCTGGTTAATATTTAAATCAGTACATTAAATGGCATATTATTCAATGAATGTATTATTTTTTTATATATTTATTTTGGAAGGTTTGCTCTTCCGTAATAAATTATAATTATTATAATTAAGTACAATTGTCTCATAATACTTACATACTTTTACTTAAAGATATGCATGCAGTACTTTAACTTGTAATGGAGTATTTTCACAGTGTGGTATTTGTACTTTTACTTCAGGATGTACTACCTGCAGTAATGCCGAAGTCCCTCCCCTTCCGGTGGATCTCCATGGGACCTTATTTTGGAAAAATGATGTATTGAAGTCAATGGAGAGAGAAAGATTATCTTTTGATCCCGTTTGAATTGTGCCACGAATTACACATATGATGTTTGACAATTTAAAAGATAATTTTACCGCTCAATGAACTACATCTCTGGTCTCGCGCACGTCACCAACACCAAGACGGCCATCACGTTGGCACATTTCACTTCTTTCTCTCAGAATAAGGCGAAAAGTATTGAAAGAGGTGAAAATCACTACAAGTCTGGGCATGTTGAGAGCTGTACACACACGCCAGCATGCGGGACCGGCTTTACCAGGTTTCGGTGAGTAACACGAGTATAATGTGTAACGTGAATGACATCACTTACGCAACTTTGTGGTCTTTCTAGTTGCGTATTTTTCATAGTCTTATATTTCAACGGTTTTACGACAAACTGTGATTTTTTTGACATGGAAATGATTTTTTAAGATTGACAAACATCATATGTGTAATTCGTGGCACAATTCCAACGGGATCGAAAGATAATCTTTCTCTCTCCATTGACTTCAATACATAATTTTTCAAAAATAAGGTCCCATGGGTCGGAAGTAGAAGGGCGGGACTTCGCCTCTCTATACACCGAGCAAAACCACACACACAGTGCATAACAACGGACTCAAGTGCACGCTATTACGGGCACTATAGAGCATGCACAAAAGCGCGAGTCCACAAACACTATTAAAGGAAGGGTGGGTTCCAGCTCGAATGCACTAGAATTTGAAAATACACAACCGGAAAAAATCTGCCCCTTTCTTCAGAGTTCCTTACAGAGCCCCTCCTCCAACACACACGGACGCGCACATGACCAATGAGGGCACGAGATAAGTTTGTGCACAGATGGAAGGCTGACAGGCAGGTAGGCCATCCATTTACTTTAGCCGGGCCGGCTCAGATGATTGGTCGTGCTTTTTACAGCGCTACGGCTTCCACATACGAGATGTTTTTATGTATTTATTGTCAAAGCATTTAATGCATTCATTGCTATCGGGATGTTAAGAGCATTCCATCGAATATAATAAGTGTTTCCTAACTGAATTACCCACCCCACCTTTAAGATGTAAAATATGATTTTACCAACAATGAGGAATTTACATTAATAGAAGTAGGCTATCAAGGCATTGCTAATTCCTGGCTACATAATATGCGGCTTTCACACCAGCGCTTTTCCCGTTGTAGCTCCGTGCTAGAGCTTTTCTGGTTCAGCTCCGGTTTCCCTTTTCTGCTCCCGCTTTGTTCACACCATAGACTATAAAAGGTTCACACCACACAGAGCCGGGGTGGTACTGTGTCATTGCCTCATTGTTTGCGTCATGACATAACCGTTTACGTGCCTGCTTCATAAAAGCCAAACCGCGCGGAAATCCCTCACATCGATAACAACAACCATGGCCGATGGTATTGAAGCACTGTTCGCTTTGGTTATGCTCTTACGAAATGGAAGGCATGGGACGACTTTACTTGGAACTTTACAAACATCACATGCGAAATTCAAGACTTATTTGCGGTCTTCAGGAGGTTGATCCCGCCCCTGCCCCCGCCTTGACGGCTCTTAGCTCCAGAATACGGTTCGTTTCCAGCTCCAAAAAATTGTCGGTCCAGAAGCAAGATTCCGGAGCTAAGAGGCGGCGTCGCTTACGTCTCTCTTACGTCGAGGCGTGCAGGAAACTAAACCCACCTCCCCTGAAGATGGGTCGACTAAAGAGTCTCGTCATGCCTGCCTACAAGCAGTAGTGCTGAGCAAAGTGAATAGAAGGCAACCACACACTTATAATATAATATTGTATATAATATTATAAGGCATAATGACCCTTTCACAGATTCTGCGTCATCATGCCCTGCCCCTGCATCTTCTATTTCAATCTTTTTTGCAGATTTTTAGTGAGAAACAATTCCGAGATACTTTGTTGTGCCGATGTAACAGAGTTATAACGGTTGGTGTAAAATCCTGGTTAAATTGGAGAATTACGCCATCTGGTGTTACAAACGTGTGCCTGCATTACTGTAGCTTTGTTACCGCAACGGATTGTGGGAGATTCTCATACCACGTGAGGATCTCTTGAGAGTAAGGTGCATGGATGCATAATAAGAACTGGATACAGCATGGGAGGCGGGGCCTCATTCATTCCTATGAGAGTTGCTCATTGGCGCATGATGATAAAATGGCCCAACTTTTGAGAGAGCGAAAAGTCACAGATTACCCAGCATGCCTGAGAAGTACTTTAACCAAAATGCTCGTTCACATCAAGCACGTAACAGCACCGCGCGTTCATGACAGCATGGTAATGATTTGTTATTATGATGGATTTGATATTAACGAGGCGGCAGTTAGCAGCTAGCGGCTAGCTAGTTATTATGCTAATGTACACAATCGTTATGTACTTATATTACGCTGCAACAGGATCTCGTGATATCCAAGCAACAGAGCTTCATTTAGCATGAAAGAATGATTGCACTGTATGTATGTATATATATATATATATATATATATATATATATATATATATACACAGTGCAATAAGCTTCTTAGTACAATAAGAAGCTACAGGGACGTTAATCTAACGTCGGTAATATTAACTTTATTTAATACAACATTTACGGTAGAAGATTTAAATCATACAGCCCATGTAGTATAATAATGAATTACAGCAAACATGTGCAATATATCCATTATTACAGCTCCGTGGGCAGTAAGGCGATATGGGTCCGTTCTTATTGTGCATCCATGGGTAAAGATAAACGCATGTAGTGCTGAACACGTAACTTGAACGTGCCGGGCGGCGCGGTCCAGATGCGCGTTCATAATGCAGAGGGAAATAACTCTCAGAATAACGTTATTAGCACATTTCTACAACTTGAGGAACAAATGTTTTTAATAAGGGCTATACAAGTGTTCATACTGGGTAGTTTATTTAGTTTAAAAAAAATTATCCAACGATTTACAGACCACTCTTTCCCCGTGTAAGTCAATGGGAAAAAGTGTTTCCGGGCCTGGCAACCAAACGGAAGTGTAGTACCGCCGTTTGGCCACCACGAATATTTTCATCTGAGTCAAGCGCACTTCCTGGGGGCTTGGTAAGGTGCTATTGTATTATGTCAGTGGACAAAATGTATGTTATTATTTTATTAGGACAATAACGTTCTGTTGTGTTTGTTTAGTTTAATGATAGTCATTTAATGCTCACAGTAACATGTTTTTTCTGTGATTGGCTATTTGTGTTATATGATTTATTAATGTGACCATCAATAGAGAACCGCAGTGACGCATCCTAAAACCCGGAAGTAAACTCCTTCCGGTTCCTTCGTCAAAAACGCAATGCAATGTCTCCATAGGGTTTAGGAAAATAGCTGGAAATAAGGTCTGTGGTTGAAACACATTTAAGAGACGGGTCACGTTTTGTTCAGCCGGATAATATCCACATGTCTACCCTACTTTTATCATTTTCAAATCATAAATCTAGTTGCCAGAAGCAAAATGCTAACGTTATGCTATAAAAGGAACTACAGCAGGGTCGCTGCTTCAACGTCACGCCGACTTAAGATCCATATTCAAACATACAGACTCTAAATGGTACGAGTTGAAGCGTCTGTTTGAACAGTTTGCAGGAGGCAGGGACTTGCTTTCAAGCAGAACAGGGCACACAAATTTAGCGGGAGTGTTTTATGTGTTCGGTGTAATGACGTAAAACGGCCTGGACAACTTCTGTAGTCCTATTCAGCCACTTGGTAACAACCATCGTTTTTCAGACACGTCAACTCTTCAAAAATCACCAGCGGGGTCACTGCTGATGGATTTAATGTCGTAGAACAAAACGTGATCTGTCTCTTCAATTTGTGTCAAACACAGACCTTATTTGGAGCTATTTTCCAAAATCCTATGGAGAAATTGCATCGCTTTTTATCGAAGGAACCGGAAGTGGTAAAAATGCTAACTTACTTCCGGGTTTTAGGATGCGTCACTGCGGTTCTCTATAGCTAATTTGAGCTAATAGGCTAACGTAGGCTAACGTAAGCGTGGTGTTATCTCTCCAACATAACGCAGATCAGGTGTCCATTTTATGTTGTCCATTGAAATGCAGGTATGTGAGTTTTGTACACCAGTTTGTTTTTGTTTAATTTTCACATGTGTTATACTACCACTATACGATCATTGTTGTGTTGTTGATTATTGGACACTTATTTTGTAAAGGAGATTTTCATACCGCGTGAGGATCTCTTGAGAAACGCAGCTCACGTGTCCAACTAAAAAAATATTGTTAATTTTTCTTCCCTGAAGCTAAATAATTTATTTTATAGTTTAAAAGTATCATTTGAAAAATATAAAATATATCTCAGGCACAATGAAATGTAATCAAAAAATATATATCAAAACATTTAAAAATTCAAATGTGCAGGCAGAGGAGCTCCGCCTGCCTGACGCTAGGGGGTGCTGCAGCGGCCTCAGCACCCCCCTTCCACCGCCCCTGGTCTAAAGTGTTATTAATGTGATAATAAAGTGTTACTGAAGAGTTTAAAGTGTTAATGAAGAGTAAAGGGAACAGACCTGCTCTGTGTATCCGAAGCTGAGGCTGTAAAACAGCGTCCAGTAGTTTCTGGAGTCTCTTGTTCTCCTCTTTGGAAAGAAACAGCTCCTCCTCGAGCTCTGCTATTGTTTGTTCAAACAGAGCAAATATCTCTTCAGAAGCAGCAGTGACTCGCTGCTTCTTCAACGACAGCAGCATTTGGACTTTACTCATGTTTCCTAGATCACCTTTCCCTGCAGACTCCGTTAAACACACCGTTTCTCTCTCCGTCAAACTCTCAATCTGACTAGTGTTGCTAACGTGTTCCCAGCTAGCATGCTAAGCTAGCTCCTATAGTCCGAGGTAAACGCTCCAGAAAAAAGAGCACAGAGTCCATTCAGAGGTTTATCCAGACACACGGATGATGGATCAGTAGAGCTGGAGCTCACACACACACTTTCTCAGGAACACAAGAGAGCACCGTAGCGACGAGACGCCACATGCAGGGCTCGAGGTAAGTGTGAGCCAATGGAAGCTGAGCTCCCACAAGGAGGGGCAGGGCTCGAGTTATGTGTGAGCCAATGGGAGCCGAGCTCCCACAATGAGGTATGATGTCACTGCATCCGTGGGAGCTCAGACCCCTCGCTAATACATTACCAACAACCATTATTTGTATTTATTTTTATTTTTTATTGTGTCAGGCACAATGACATTTATACAGTCAATAGTTGTCCCTTTCCCCCCCTCCTGGTCATAGGTAGTAAAGTAAATAAATAGATACATATATAGGTAAAACATTAAGTAATGTAACAGATCATATTAAAAGAAAATGAAAATAAATAGATAAGGAAATAAGGAATAATAACAATAATACATGTACCCATATACTGTGGTGACACCCAGGGCCGTTTCTAGCTTTTTGGGGGCCCTATGCAAGATGCTGTTTGGGGGCCCTAGTTTTGACAGTTTTTTAAACTACAATAGGGGGGATTCCGAAGCCTTTAAGATGATCTGTGGAGATGCATCAATCTGTTAAACTTTAATCGGAAAACAGGCTAATTTCACGAAAACCAAGCAATTGAAAATTACAAAAAATGATATGAAAAAGGTAAACAATAAGGCTCCTCTATGTCAATAAATGCAAGAGATGCAGCATTTTCTCAACAATGTTGAATTTACATTTTTCATCTTCCTCAGACGTCACTCATTGGCTGTCAGCCAATGAGTGATCGTTTGGCTGGACGATGATTTGGACTTTATTACCCCAAAAACCCAAGCCACAGCTTTGCTATCATTGCAGTTTAGTCGTGTTTATATCCTACATTGGATTTGTAAGCATATAATGCTTCACCGAACACACAGTGGTGACTGCTCATTAGGGGCACAGCCCCACCTAGTGTCAGCAGAAAGTATTACAAATAATGATTCCAAAAAATGCAAAAAATAAATAACAAAATATATAAAATATATTTTAAGATCATGTTTAATCGTCTGATTCGTCTCATTGCTGTTTTAGTCTGTGTTCTTCTAATTAGTGTCTACAGTGTGTGCCTATTGAGCTGTTTAGAGCCATGTGGGACAAAACCCGATCATGCCCCTCTCTCTCACTGTCTAAGTGAGCGATGACTATAAAAACTACACTGCGCATGCTCAGAGTATTGTCCTATTTAATGTGTGTGGCAAAAAAATAAAGACCATAGGGGCATAGAGCTGCCATCCCCACCATACGTCATTTCACATCATTCAGAGCTGATTGGCTGTAAGTACGTGTGCCGCGAAAAGTGTGGTGTGTGAAGAGGAGGAGAGAGACGTGTCCTAAAACCAGGAAGTAAGCTGCGCATGGCTTCCCTCCACAAAAAAGCAATGAGATTTCTCCATGGGATTTTAGAAAATAGCTCAAAATAAGATCTGTGGGAAACAAACCTGTTAGATAAATGCACGTTTTGTTCAGCCGGATAATATCCACATGTCTACCCTACTTTTATAATTTTATAATCATAAATCTATCGATTAGATTTATGATAGACTTTTGAAACTACAAGAAGATAAGGAGGACTTTTACAAAAAGTAATAGAGATTTTTGTCCAGAAGGATAGGCAAATGGACTTCATCTTCAAGTCAAGGTAAGACCGCCATTTTATTGAAAATGTGATCTTACTAAGAGAGAACAATTCAATATTTAAATGATAACATTACATGTTTTGGGTATCCTTTTGTTGAACTGTCTGTTTAAAATTAATCGAAGCATCAGACAAAAAAAGCTTTTGAAAATAATATTATATTTTGATTTAGGTCAAAATATAATATTTGTAAACCTGAAGAGTCAGAGCCTCACCAGCCATTAACCTCACTGCAGAAGCTTATATATAGACATCTACGTTTTTTGTGCCCCACCACTTTTGTACATATAGAAACGCCACTGCTTATTAGTATTATTGGAGCCATATTAACAATGTAGCATCAGATGCTATGGTAGCAATGCCTATTTACTTATTACATTTCTGGATTGCTCCTGTTTGTATTAATGTTTTTAAATGTTTTTAGGTTGCATTTTTTGGAGATTTGTCTGTTATCCGTTGTCTGTTTTGAATGTGTCAAAATGGATCCCTTGTATTTTACCTGCAAACCAAATCTACCTTTGGGTACAAATGAATAACCTGAACCTCATATTAGATTTGAGTTATGCTATTATGTATTATTTGTTATTCTGCTGTATGTAATTCCACTTTTGTACATATAAAAACGCCACTGCGAACACAGGAGGGGGCTTGGCTGTCTACAAATAAAGACGGCTCATTTTAATTCTCCCCAAATATATTGAGGCTGAACCTGAACTTTGAATTCTCTGCTCCCATCATAATCTTGGCGATCTTGTTAAAATTGTGAATGCAGAATTAAAAATACTATGTAACTAGTTTGCAGTTAATAAATTATCCCTTAATGTGGCCAAAACAAATTACATTATTCAATACAAAGTCTGAGAGTAGAAATGACTGCATTATACAGATTTGCAATACAGAGATATAAAAAGTTGGTGCATGTACATTTTTAGGACTGCTTGTTGACGAAAAACTCAATTGGAAGCACCATAATCAATTATGTACAGACTAAACTGTCAAAAACAATAGGTATTTTGTATCATACTAAGAACATTCTTGAAGAAAAGATACTCTTTATAACAGTCTATTTCTCCCTTACCTTTACTACTGCTCCGAAATATGGGGAAACACGTACTCAACAAATCTACAAAAAATAATAACATCCCAAAAAAAAGTATTACGAATAGCCTGTGGTGTTGGTAAATATGAACACACAACTCCCATATTTAAAAAAACTCAATCTATTAAAATGTGTTGAGAGAGTACAGCTTAAAACAGTACTGATTATGCACAACATTTTCCATAAGAAAATGCCTAATAACATTCAAAAGCAGTTCCAAACCACAGCGTGAACATATGAATGTAAAAAAAGTCACTTGAAAATAAGTGTTCACAATGTTTATATGCAATTATGCATATATTATTATTATTATTATTCATTTGCCAAGTACCTATGTATATATTTATATATAGTATTTTAATTTCCAAAAAAAGATAGTTGAAACTGCTATTGACATGTGCAGAAAATGACCCTATATCTAGTTTTCGTATATATATTAGGGCTGTCAAGTTAACACGTTAATAACGCGTTAACGCAAAAAAAAATTAACGCCACTAATTATTTTAACGCGATTAACGCATGTGTATTTTTTTCTTCGGCCGCCCCGTAGTTTCAGAGCGCATCGAGTTTAAAATACCATCTACAAGCTGATGCTGACAGCCCCGCTCCTGCCGCCTGCTTGTGGCAGACCACACTTCCACGCTCACCGGCAGGCACCGACTGGCCATCGGGAGGACCGGGAGGGTGTTTTGTATGTGTGGCTCGAGCGAGACCTTACGTGTATTGTTGTTGTTACCATCTGGTGCTAGCTAGCTGCGCTAACGGATATAAGGAGCTGTTTCAATGAAAACAGAGGAGCGACATTTCGCCGACAACTGCGCCGAGCACTTGACTTTATGCAGAAAGCCAGACAGTGGGACATTGTACGAAAAGTCAGCACACTCAGCACAGATAACATGATTGCAGCGTACAGGCAGCTCCCGTTCGAGCATATGCCTTGAGTTGCACATAGCTCCAACGAACACACACACACACCAGTGGCGAGCCGTCAGGGCCCTCTAGGCCCTCTGTGAGGGCCTAAGATATTCTAAAAAATAATATTTGAAAACATAAAAAAAATAACATTTTTTTAAAAATATTTGTTTTTATATTTTTTGGTTTTTACATTTTTCATTAGTTTTACCAAAATAACTTGATTTAATTGTATTTAAAATAATATTTCCAAAGAAATAAATCCTTCGAATCTGCCTGTTCAGTTTCTGTTGGAATGTGAATGGTTAAATGCCGTCTCTTCAAGTTATGTGAAGACGGGAGGGCTTGTTGGTCCCTCTCTACATTCACAGAGGGCCGGCTATAGTAACTCAACGAGAGAGTAATGTCAAATGACAGTACAATTGACCAATCATATCTTCCTTCTAAATGGGCGGGCTTTATTTTCGCGGACTTTATGACAAGTTCCGCCCGCTGTGAGGTCTATGCAAGTGGTGCAGTGACGCGTCCTGAAACCCGGAAGTAAGCTTCGCTCGGATTCCCTCGACAGAAAGCAGTGGGATTTCTCCAGATGATTTTGGAAAATAGCTCGAAATAAGGTCTGTTGAAAACGAACCTGTTAGATAAATGCACGTTTTGTTCAGCCGGATAATATCCACATGTCTATCCTACTTTTATTATTTTCTAATCATAAATCTAAACGATAGATTTATGATCGATAGATTAGCATAAGTTCGTTCATGATGGCTCACTTCAGTTGGTGATGGCAAAATGAAGCTTTGAATGAAGCATCGAACCACTTGGACAATTGTTTCGGAAATAGGTTAATTTCTGGAAGCTTCAGTTACAGCGACCTCTCCTGGCGAAATGCAAGGCTGCAGTGGGTTTAACGTATCTTTGCCTTGAAAAATATTCGATGCACACACACACTAAGACTGAATATCATGTTCTATTTGCAATTAAAGATGGATAATTGTGTGTATTGGGTTATTGAGAAGAGACTAGAGAGTGCTGGACATTTTTTTGGGAGGAGAGGGCCTTTTAACAGTTATTAAAGTTGAAAAGCATTGATTAAAAATACATCCATTCCGGGCTTTGAACCAGCTGCACGGAGGACATCGCCGCATTCGGGCCCCGGCTCTACCCACTGGGCTATCTATTCCTTAAAATATTGAACTGTTTTTATATTACTGATAATTGTCTTTTTGTTCCCGAGCCAGAACGACCTATCTTTCTTCCTGGCTTGCTCTATAATGATACTACAATTAAAATGCAATACCAACAACAACTCAACAGCAACAACGCAAACTACGACAACAACCCACACATTGCGCATTGTTTAGAGCGGTCATAAAGTGTTGAAGCGCTCAAATTTGAAACTGTTTCAACCTGTCACCTGTCAGAATCGAGACGAGGCAGTGCATTGAATCGCGTGAATGGACCGCGAACCAGTCAAGTGATTCATTCAGGAAATGAAGCAGTTGCTGCTTCGGACGTCACATGTCACGTGATTTGAAGCAGTTGCTGCTTCGGACGTCACATGTCACGTGATTTGAAGCAAGCTTTGAAGCACTGCTTCTATGGAATAGGAAGTCCAGGGTTGAAGCTCCGTTCGAAGCTTCAGTGTCAAACTGCCAACTTCAGTGATAGTGATAACATTGTTGTTGTTTCGAGGGAAGGGGGGTCAGAGGGCCTTGGTATAAAAGTCACGGCTCGCCACTGACACACACACAGTCACACACACACACACACACACACACACACACACACACACACACACACACACACACACACACACACACACACACACACACACACACACACACACACACACACACACACACACACACACCATACTTGCCAACCCTCCCGATTTTCGAAGGAGACTCCCGATTTCATTGCCCTCTCCCGGTTTCCTCTCGGGGTCATATTTCTCTCGCATTTCTCCCAATTTCTGACAAAATTGGATTTACTCACGACTGTTTAATACAGCTACACCATTGTTTGGTTTCCATGGTAGCGCGTCTCTTTAGTAGCGCGCGCAACTGAAAGTCTGAGAGGGTGAGGAAGATAAGTCACAGAAAACTGAACAAGAATCGACAAAACTCCCCCCTGCTCACTCCTTTCCTGTATAACACAGGTCCAGCCCACACACATGCTCCATCAAGACAGTGCACTTACAACTACAATAAGCATGTTAAGCTTAAGCTAATACAGCTCCGGCGATCCACTAGCACCCCCCCCCCCCCCCCCCCACCCCACCCGCGGTGGTTTTGAAATGCTCCCGATTTCTGAGGTCTCAAGGTTGGCAAGTATGACACACACACACACACACACACACACACACACACACACACACACACACACACACACACACACACACACACACACACACACACACACACACACACCATTTGTATTGTATTATTGCATGAGAGGTTCCAGGTTGAATTGAGGCGAATATTTGTAATGTTCAGAGGTTGTTGTGTTTAATATTCATGAGAATATTCGCTCCACTTCGAGCGTTAGAACTATTAACGAAGCACTTTTATACTAATAAAGGACTGGCTTACCTAAAGCCAGTTGAGTAGCACTTGAAATGTTTGGCTCAATGAAACCTGATGTACTTATATGATTCTGTTTTCTTCAAGGTTGTGTCTTCCTGGTCGAATGCACTTATTGTGAGTTGCTTTGGATAAAAGCGTCAGCTAAATGCAATGTAATGTTGTCATTGTTCAAATGATAATAAACATTTGCATAAAGCATATTTGTCCACTCATATGTTGATAAGAGTATTAAAAACTTGAAAAATATTCCTCTAAGGTACATTTAGAACAGATCAAAAATGTGCGATTAATTTGCGATTAATCGCGATTAACTATTTGAATCGACTGACAGCGTAAGTGTACACGTACCCGTACCAAAATTATTCGGTACGGGCCCTTCGGTTCGGTACACGTGTGTACCGAAGTGTACCGAACGAATATAACGGTAAACGTAAAAAATTGAGAACGTGAACAACTTTTTGGAAGTAATCTCAGGTGCTGCGTCGCAGCATTCAGAGTCATTTGCTCACATTGGGTTCAACGCGTCATAGAGCGAGCAAGTCATTTAATTGGATGAGAGGCATACTATGAGAGCTGGTCAGAGGGATGCGTTCAAATGTAGTCAGTAATTTGAGGAACTGTCGAAATGGCAGATAAAGTTGAGCTTGAAAATCCTCCAGCATCATTGAAGTCTCCGGTTTGGGAACATTTTGGTTTCACAGTTACGAACAAGGATGACGGACAAAGACAGGTGGACCGAACCAAAGCTGTTTGTCGGCATTGTTCAACTAACATTGGTTAATCGGCTGGCAATACATCAAACTTGCACTCATTTGAAAAGGCATCACCCGAACGTGAATATCACCGGTACCAAAAGACTGAAGTGCAAACCCAACTCCCGCTAGCATTTAAGCCTCCACCACTCGCAAAGAGTTCAGACCGAGCCAAAGCTATTACAAACGCCAAATATCCTTATGTTGCCATGTTAGCAAAGCGCTACCTGGCTGTATCTGCTGCCACTGTCCCTAGCGAGAGGGTGTTCTCCAGAGCAGGAGACATTGTTAGTGCCAGCAGATCTGCCCTTTCGGCAAGCAATGTGGACAAGTTCATCTTTCTTTAAAAAAACATGAAAATACAATGACAAGCAAGTCCTAATGTCAAACTGGCTGCTTAGGTGCTAGTACAGTTCAAATACAGATTATTTCAGTTCATCGAAAAGCTGCACCTTAATGTTTATTTTATTATATTTTGTATTTGAGTGAATATTCATAATTTAATAATAATTAAAAACCCAAAACTAATAGTTTATGTTTTGTGAGTACTAGTACAGTAAAGTTCAAATACAGATTATTTCAGTTCATCGAAATGCTGCACCTTAATGTTTATTTTATTATATTTTGTATTTATTTGAGTGAATACATTATTCAAAGTTTAATAATAATTGAAAAAAAACATGTTACGTTTTGTGATAATTTTTTCTGCTGTACCGAAAACGTACCGTGACCTAAAAACCGAGGTACGTACCGAACCGAAATGTTTGTGAACCGTTACACCCAGGGGCGGGGCTTCAGGGGGGGCTGTGGGGGCAGGGCTCCCCGGGCCCGGGACGGTCGGGACCCAATGGGGGCCCGTCGCCGAGGCAGCAGGCTCCGCCCCCGAGATATTCGCCGGCAGGCCCTGCTGCCTCGCGCCACTGATGCCCCTTTCACACCATCGCTTTTTCAGCTCCGGCTCGGAGATGGAGCTGAAAAGTGCCGGTTTTTCCTGTTCACACCGCAGCGGCGCCGGCTCTTAGCTCCGGAATCCGGCTCACTTCCAGCTCCAAAAAATTGTCGGTCTAGAGACAAGAGCTTCGGAGCTAAGAGGCGTCGCTTACGTCTCTCTTACGTCGAGGCGTGCAGGAAACTAAACCCACCTCCCCTGAACATGGGTCGACTGTCATGCCTGCCTACAAGCAGTTGTGCTTATAAACACACTTTATAAAGTCAGGCATGTTAGAAATTAAAATCAATGTTTTGATGGCATAATGTACCTTAAATGTACCTTTAGTTTAAATGCTGTTTTATACTGAAAAACCAGAAGTTCTTGTGCACAACCAGTTAGACTTTTATTCTGAAAATCCTTCACCTCCGGTTAGCATTTAGCATGAGGCTAATATACCATTTCCTATAGAGGTGAATTTAGCAGCGATATGATATGATGTTGCACACCGAAACCTACTGATTTCAACACTACAACTATAGACGTCGAGATATTATTATTGTTGGATATTAAATGAAGGTACAGTTTATTTGAGTAAGTTATCGTTTACAGATGTGGGTAGCATGTCACAACATTCGGAACGACCGGAAATCGAATTGCTGTGAAGGATTTCCTGTATTTTTTGGAGTGTTGATTACAGCGTTTGGAATGTGTTGAATGGAAAGTCATGAAAGAGTTAAGGAGGAGAAAAGTAGTGTTTAGATATATATTGAATGTACAATGTCTGTATACTGTGATATGTGTAACAACGGACATTAAATAGTCGGAGAGCCGGCCCCCAGGGAGGAGCCTGCAGAAGCTATATAACAGCAGCACCTGGGCGGTTCGGCCTCTTTTCTCTGCTAGCGGGGAGCCAGAGGCAGCTGCTTTTCTGTCGGACAATATCCTGTTTGTGACTTTACCGCGCCTTTTTTATTAATTAAAGTACCAATTTGAAAACATCTCAGAGACTCCATTTAGTCTCCTTTTTAAGCTTCTCTTTCCTGGACGCGAGAATAACCATCACAGTTAACAATTGGAATGACCCCGACGTGATTCTCGTTGCACCGGGAGAGACTACACGCGGCTGTTCTCCGAAGCCGCTGGCAAACCCGTTCGACACACAGAGAGCTCAAACTACGGTAAAGAAGAAGCCTGTTACGTCAAAATTCTTCAATAGTTTATGCAGAACAATCTTAGGACTGTGTGTTGGACGGCTGCTTCCGGTTCCTGAAAATAGCTGGGAAATTAATGTTAAAACAACCAAATGTATAACAATAACAATCATATAACACGTGGCGTTGCATTGTCACAAGTAGGGTTCAAATTACTTATTTGTCTTATATTTAACCCTGCATGCTATTTGTTTGTCTGTTATTACATGTCGGCGAGGCTAATCATTTCAATTGTTTCTTGTTATGTCTCAATTTAAACGTGAATGGTTTTAGGCCATTAATCAGTGAGAGACTGGTTGAGACAAGAACAAAGTGGAGTGAGTGTTTGTGTTAAGGACAGTGTGAGGCTGTTTTTACTTTTAAAAGTTCTTTGTGTGATGATGGCAATCATTTAAAGTGTTTCTTGTTACGTCCTAATTTAAACGTGAATGGTTCTAGGCCATTAATCAGTGAGGGACTGGTTGAGACAAGAACACAGTTGAGTGAGTGTTTTAATTACAGCAAGGGGCTTTCTTATTAAAAAAGTCCTTGTTGAGGAAAAGGCCTGAAAAGTTTGAAGCTTTCAGTGGTTGTTTTTTCTGTTTTCTAACAGACATTGCGCGTGGATTACGACGAGGAGTGCGACATTCGTGCGTTAGACAGACGATATTCTGCTAATAGTGTTTGCTTGGCGCCTTACTTTGTCCCATGATGGCGTGTTTAAACAGAGGAGATAACCATACTGGCTCTTAAAGTCAAAACATTACGTACACAGGTTGAAGGCTGTGACGTAAGGGTATAAGGCCCATTTATAATTGTAAATTACATAGAAATGTTATTTTAAACTGCAGTGTTGTTTTGTGTTGAGAATTAAAAGATCACCCTCATTATTTCAACTCGGCTCTGAGAGCCACGAGGTGGTTTCAAATCCTTTTGTTCTTCAGGTCAAAGGTTGGAAAATCAGTTGCCATCTTGTCTTGTCCTCGTGTTTACAATGAGCAATGGCAGTCGCCATTTCGTGAAATGCTAATTTGAAAGTACTCAGTCCTACTCACATGAGCCTAGGCACTCCTAGGAAGTTTGATATTTGTAGGAGTCTGTATTTGAGATATTCTTGTTTGCAAGTGCGTATTGGCGGTTTATTTGAGACAACTCCCTCCTGGCTGGTCTACCTGCATGTGCCATCCGACCTCTGCAGCTCATCCAGAATGCAGCGGCTCGTCTGGTCTTCAACCTTCCTAAATTCTCCCACACCACTCCGCTCCTCCGCTCCCTTCACTGGCTTCCAGTAACTGCTAGAATCCACTTCAAGACACTGGTACTTGCTTACCATGCTGCGAATGGATCTGGCCCTTCCTACATCCAGGACATGGTTAAACCGTACACCCCAGCGCGTGCACTCCGCTCTGCATCAGCCAAACGACTCGCTGCACCCTCGCTGCGAGGGGGACCCAAGTTCCCATCGGCGAAAACACGTGGGTTTGCTGTCCTGGCTCCAAGATGGTGGAATGAGCTCCCCATTGACATCAGGACAGCAGATAGCTTACACACCTTCCAGACTGAAAACTCATCTCTTTCGACTCCACTTCGAGCGATAGAACCAGTGCTTGAATTGGAATGAAAAAGGTGCCAGTACTCTAAAATCAGCAACTTTTTCAAGTCAATTTTATATATACAGCCCACAATCAAGAATTTGGCTACTATAATGCTGGTGGGTTTGTCTCTTTACTACTGTATATTTTAGAAAGGTTCACTGTACTTAACATTTTTTATGATAGGCAGCGGATATGGCTAAAGCTCAGTAAGGTCAATATTAACTGAAAATATAGCAATCAAAGTCTAGATCTTCTGCTGAAGACACATGAAGCAGAGACCTTTCAGGTGAGAGCCCCTCTGGTGGTGTTCAACATTAATGACAAGGAAACAAAGCTCTGGTCAGAAGCATTTTTTATAAAAAGCTTTAACAAAATTAAGTATTTCTGTACATTTTGAATGCAATCTAACTTTCCAACTCAGAAAACGAAAAACGAAAAAGTGCCAAAAGTCTTCTCACATGGCTGAGCTGCTTTGCAATATACGTCACCACTGAAGAATACAAATATGTATAAAGTAAACTATGATGCAATCTAACTTTCCAACTCAGAAAAATGATAAAGAGCATGAACAAAGAACATGTAAAAACAAATGCAAAATTTGCACAATCTAAAATGAGAAACTGTAACTGCAAGTAACAAAGTCTGAGCCATGGTAAAGAGTTACATTGAACACCAGGCTGATCAGATAACTCCCTGGTTGGTCTGAAGTCCTTCTATCTCCAGGATCTGTACAAATCGGCACATTATGCCAAAAGTCTTCTCACTGGGTGAGCTGCTTTGCAATATACTTCACATTGTTAGAAAAGGCTCCAGAAGGCCTTGGGGACATCAGTATCAGGGGCTGGAGCTGGACAGGCTCTTTCATCAGCACTTCTCCTTCCCTTTGCCAGCCAGGACCTCACATACTGTTCCGGATTGAACTGTCCTAGTGATGGTCCATTACATTTAATGAAAACCAGGCTGGACAGTCGGCTGACAGAGAGAGCATTCCTTTTTGCAGTAAGGATATCGTTCATGCAGCTGAATGCCCGCTCACACTCACTAGTGGAGACAGCGATGGTTCGGACTGCTTTCAGTAGAGGCTCCATGGCAGCAGGTGTATGGGATGCCCTGGTTTCCTTGTATTCGCGAAAGCCCTGAACAGTCTCTCTTCTGTCCACTTTCAGCACTTCGCACAAACGTAGCACCTCTACGTCCCCATACTGTACGTCTAACTCCTCTTCAGGCCAACTTCCAGGATGGATAACTTTCATGTCCTGGATTAGCTGATTGTCCCGGGCCTCCCGGCCATGTAATGGGATTTCTCTTGTGCTGACATGAGAGGAGGTTGTGGAAGTCATTCTGTGTCTCAGATTCTCTACCATACTGCGGAAAAACTGACCTGCATGAATCTGTACAAGCCTGCCATTCTCACGCAGGGCAACACCCTTGAAGGACTTCTCAGCTAGAGCTGTATGAACTGTAGTCATGTGTGGGCCAGGCATGGTGACCATGGATTCAAAAACTCGTATTTCTCGAGTTAAGAGCCTATCTGCTGTAGGCAGTGTCATCTCTCTTTTTTGGAGTTGCCGAGAGAGGTCGCTGAGCTCTGTGAGCGCATCGTACATCAGTCCCAGATTGCTGACAAACGTTGCAGATGTGAGCACATCATCCAGGCCCTTGTACTTTGCTCTGTCTCTGGAATCCCTGCTCGTGTCGTTTGCAGCATTTGTGAAGTGATCATGAAGCACTCGGTAGTTTTCCCAGACTGCTCTGACGCTCCTTTCACTTGAAGCCACCCAGCGGATGGACAAAACACGCCCTATCACCAGGAGACGCTGTCCGACTGCTTGCGCACACTGCGCTAACTGCCTCTGATTTTTGGGGGAGGCATGGAACAAGGAATAGAGTTTGTCAAAAAAGATCTGGAAATGATTGAGCCCTGAGACCTCCTTGACCACATCCCCAACTGCCAGCTCTAGACGATGATTGGAGCAGTGCCACACAAACAGGCTTGGGAATTTACTACACAACTGGGTAGCAACGCCTGTTCTCTTCCCTAGCATGACTGAAGCCCCATCACATGCAAAAGAAACGAAACACTGACCTAAAAAGTCCTCGTTAAAATCTCTTCCAAGACACTCCATTAACGCCTTTGTGATGTCATCAGCCGTTGTTCCATCCAACTCGATCAGCTCCCAAAAAAAACGTTTCGGGCTCAGCATCAGCTAATGCTGAGCGTAGACACACAACAAGCACCGTTTTACCACTAATAGTGGTAGATTCATCGACCAAAACACAGAGTTTTCTTTAGTTTTCTGTAATGTCTTTTGCCATTTTTTTCTTCAGCTCATGAGCTATGTGGTCGATGATTTCGCCACAGGTTTTATTGGAGTGCAAAACCCTGCCCACGTTCAGCCCATTCAGTTTCTGTACATTCAAATCAATTGGCATGTCTGTGAATGGCCGGCTATGTTTGCCAATTGTATATGCCGTTCGAAAAACTCTGATAGTGGTGTCTAATTCAGATTTATGCATAGACTGCACTTGATGTTGAATAGTTTCACGTGAAGCAGATGTAAGGATGTCAGCAGCTTTATGGGCTTGTGATTCTTTATGTTCTTTGATTTTTTTTCTCAGGCTAGCTTGTTGTTTGCCCTTGTCAACACCGAAATGAGACACTGCACACTCACCCCATTCAGTTGACAGTTTCAGTCCTTGTCCAGTGTGTATTCCCAAAGATTTGACATCTCTGCATATCCGACATCCTAGCTTCTTATCTTTAAGAAGGAGCCATGCATTGGTCTTGCAAAAATATTGCACCTGGTCCGTTGTCCAGCAGTCAGGTGCATCGCTTTGCCCGGTGTTGGTGGTGGCAGTTGAGCCAGCAGCAGCTAACGTTAGAGGCTCTGGAGGAGGCGGCGGAGCTAGTGCTAATGCTAATGCACTAGAACTTGGAGCAGGAGGATCAACCAAAGAAAGCTCCCCATCAGACACAATTTCCAACACAGGCACAGCATTCTCTGTATTTGAAGTTTCTTCCGGCGACAACCGCTGTCTTTTTGCACTTTTATTAATCCACGCTAACATTTTAGAAATGCTAATTTGTGACGTGACTTGCTTTCCTTCTCTCGGGGGCGTGCCTGCTCTGTTCTATCACTCTACATAGCCACCCACTGGGTGGGAGTTGCACTGCATAAACACAACACACGTGCATCTAGGTATGTAAATTGTAAAGCATTAAAACATGGTTTTACTAACAGTTTTCAGTATGTTGTTACTTCAGCATTATTATTATTATTATTTTGAAACGTGTATTACTATTAAATCAGGGTCAAATAGGTTAATTTTGACATAGTCGTTTCCACCACAGTATTTACATGGAGAAGATAAGCCCCGCCCCCTCTCCAGCACGTTCTGTTTGAATGACAGGAGTAAACAGCTGACAGCCGCTGTGAAACTCCAGCGGTTAGAGCGATGAGAATGTCCGTTCGGCACCTCATGACGCATCTACTGAGTACCGGGCGGCTGTATATATATATATGGATGTATAATAAGAACGGCGGGAGAGTGTTGAGTACTGGCACGGTGCATGAGTACCGGAGTACCGCCAGCATGTCGGTACTGAGCAAGAAGTGCCGGTACTCCATGGGTCAGAACCAGAAGTGCCGGTACTGCGTACCGGTGAGTACCGGCCCAATTCCAGCACTGGATAGAACTATTAACGAAGCACTTTTATACTAATAAAGGACTGGCTTATCTAAAGCCAGTTGAGTAGCACTTGAAGTGTTTGGCTCTATGAAACCTGATGTACTTATATGATTCTGTTTTCTTCAAGTTTGTATTTTGTTGGTCGAACGCACTTATTGTAAGTCGCTTTGGATAAAAGCGTCAGCTAAATGCAATGTAATGTAATGTAATATTCTTGTTTGCAGTTGTGTTTTGGCGGTTATGTGCTGTGTTGTTTAACCATATTCTAATTTTCTTCTCATTTTTAAGGAAATAAGCTTCTTCTTGTTAAAAAGAGGTCAGTTTTGCAACAGCTATCCCTAGTGGATTGAGCTGGAAATTACAACAGCGTACTCTGCTGGTAATACAGAATTATTACAAAGATACTATAAAATTTTGAAGCTTGATTTTGAGTATTATGGATGAACACATGCGCAAATCGCCAGGACAGAATTACAAAGTGGTTTCTAATTAAAAGATGAGAAACTTTCAAACTAGGCTGTAGAATATTCAAACACCAATTGATTAAAGCTAACACAAATTATGACATTTACATAATTTCATGCACTTTGGTATGCACTGTACACAGTAGATTTAGATTTTCACCAGATTTCTAATTTTCATATTTTAAAGTCAAAACCATACACTGTACAATTTTTTATTTTTATCATTTCAGATTTTAAAATTTGCATAATTTGTATCTTTTAATTAACTTTATTATTTAAAAAAAAATCATATAAAATAAAAAAAATCTATAAAAAAAAAAAAAAAAAAAACTTAAAAAGCCCAGATTTAAAGTTAGGTTCGGATGACATAGGATATTACTGATCAGGAACGACGGTGCTAGTCAGAAGATTGGTGCTTAATCTTTGATAACTTAATAATATTCATTCGAATAGGAAGAGAGCATGTCACCAAAACAAACTAAGCTGGGACTAGACGCAGAGCCAGGCTCAACTGCAGATATCAAGGAAAGGGTAATAATCTGATCAGATGCCTTCCAACCTAACCTTTCCAATTAAAAGAACTATATGGAGTGAATATGAAGAAAGATTTATAAGAGTTACAAGTCTGATACTCCATCTGGAATATGCCAGCCTATTGGCACACAGCATAAATGTGGTCCGAGTAGCAGACCTGCCAGTGAGGGAAGACATAGCAGAAAAAACAAGACACCGTAGCTTGTAGGAACAAGACAAGGAGAAGGGAGGGGAAGAACCAGAGAATGCAGGGCAGACACCTCAAACTGTTAAATCTCAGATAGTGCCAGAAAATCAGAAGCAGAACCAACAACCAGGAGGTTTCCATGATGACAACGGAGGCAGGGGGTCTCAGGGATGTCAAAGACGAACAGCATTGCCAAACATGACCCAAATGCCACTGACACCCTGGTATCAACCACAACAACGAGGAAGCTCAGAGGGCCAGACCACCAGGTGATGCATCTTCAGCACAAGGGTATTTTGAAATCCAGCTACATTGAGCCATATCTGTCACCACAGAAGGGAAAGGTTTAATGTTTAATGTAAAAACAAAATCGAGAGTAGCATTTGCATTTACACATAAAGCATCCACAGAATAGAACATTTAGCAGACTATTTTTGTAATTATGAGAAGGAAAGAGATTACGAGTGATGTTGTTCCCCCACACAGAACACTATTGTGTCCACACAGCTAGTGAGGTCAAGACGACGGGTTTCCACCCAAAAATATGAAGACGGAAACCTAGTACTCGCCCAAGACGGAGGATCCATACCAAATCCTCCTGTTTACACCGACAGCAGTTCAAGGGGCGGCGATACACCTGACGTGGAGCTGTTGAGACCTAAAAACAGAAACTCGCTTCTGCTGTGGTGAAGTCTGGCTACAAAGGGAGGTGTCCGATAGGGTCGCTTGTCTCAAACCAGTGAAGAAGTCAACAAGAACCCAGCAGAACTAGAGAGTGACTGTTAGCGGGAGAACAGTGACGGAGCGACAGAGACTGGCACAACATTTTCCAGCCAGTACATAGATAGACCCCGTCAGAAGACCGGGGCTGTGTTTAAAGGGGAACTTCATTTATTGTTAGTGGAAGTGTAGTTTCATAGTCAAACAATTATGTGATTTATGGAGTCAGATTACATTTTTCTCATAAACACCATTTTATAATCGGTCTGAAGTATCTGTTTTAAGGCAATGAGCTGCAGATTAAATAACATAACACTGATTGAGAGCTTGGATGAAGAAGTTGTAGGGTTTTAACAACAGTTTAAGAATCAGTTTTTATTTATTTATTCTTGAGTAACTTTACTGATTTATAGTGTAGTGCGTAAGGCACTATCTCATTTTGAGTGAGGGGCACCAGCCCTTCATGCATGTCACCCTCTGTGAGAATGGTTCGTATGTTTCCCTCTAGTTTAGATAAATAGTATTTTATTATATCTTTGTTCAGCAGTATCAAACAATCCTCTAATCCTAGAATTATTGAGACGCATTAGCGACACCAGGGGTATTGTTTTTCGCAGCAACAATGATGCATAATACCAGGACAAAAGCATTATTGCAACAAGTAAACCATTTTTGTGCTAATGGCAGATTTTAGTAAATATGTTTTTATACCATCAGAAAGCCACACATCATACGATATTTTGTACGCCTTATGGGTACACGGAGAAGTTATATTTATTTAATGCAACGTTATGGGTTTTACATGTCCTGTTCCGAATAGGGTAATCATTGCAATATTAATTGAGCATGTTCTGCTCAAAGGAGGGAGTGTCATGATTATACAGATATGTTGATTTCAGTGACGTTGTAGTTAGTAAATAATAACATGTAGTTCATAATAGGTCTCATACCGACAAAAGGTATGCCGACGCTTGGGCCTCCTCCAAGGAGGGAGTGGTCCAGTTTTAGATATTAGACGAATAAAAGTAATGAATATGTCAGAACGCTGAGTAATATTATCCAAGTTTTGTCTACACAGGCTAAGAAAGCTACAGAGATACAAGACGAGACACCAGAAGAGACTCCTGTTCGGCCAGGTGATTGGGTGAGGGTGAAAGTTCACAAAAGACAGTGAGCTGATCCCCGGTGGACGGAACAGTGAGAAGTTGTAATGAACTTCACACGCGCTCCGGTTTAAAGGTAAAGAAAAAGGAGCAAATTGACACCACCTCACACATTGTCACCCTTCACTGGCAACTTCCAGAACATTATTGGGAGTTAGGACTGATTTGGCAGAGCTGGAACAAAACAATAAATAGAAATAAGATAAAGATAGAAACAGCTCAAAAGACGAATTGTCTATAGATTTTTATAGATAGTTGTGATGCCCCTGTGGGTTCATCAGTGGAGAGGGTGTGGCTGTCCTGTCTTGGCTGCATTGATTGCAGTAGGCTTGTTTGAGACACATTGCAGCTCGCCTCGAAAGTAGACGAGAGTAGCCGATCGCAGCCGGGGGAGGTGTCAAAAAGCTCGTCTTAAGTCGGACAGCTCGGAGTCGGAGTCGGCTTGACTGGCTGGGTTTGCAATGGCGGAAATTGCGTTGGCGTTTTTCGTTGCAGATGAAGTGGATGCAATAGAAATCCCACAATTATTATATCACTACAAATGAATGACTCAAGTGTCAGTTCATTTTGAAACAAATCAGTACAAGGGGGGCTGAATACATGTAAAAGACAGAACCACTTATTACTTTGCAAAACTACTTCCGTCAGTGGTCTTGACAAGTTTGCATTTATAAAGAATGCACACATGTGTATAATCGTTAATGTCAGATATGTACGAAGTAAATACATTTGTTCCTGCTCAAGATTAGATTCAACTTTATTGTTATTGCACATATTACAGGTACTGAGACAACGAAATGCAGTTTAGCTTCTAACGGTGCAACAAGCAGTAAAGTGAAAAGTAATGTTCACAACCTACAGAATAAAAATGAATTGAATGATGAATAAACAGTGAGGGGTATGAATACACTAGATATCAGCCTGTGAGCAGTATGAACAGTGTGTATGAATATGCTAAGATATATAAAGTATGAAAACGGTAAGCAGTATAGTATAAAATATATAGATATTCATTTCATGATGATAAACATTGTGGAACAATGATGAAAAATGTGAATGGATGTGGCGACGTAAAACTGACACAAAACAACAACAAACTTTTGCCAGCCAATTGGAGAGCTTCATTAGCAGCACGTGGTAAAAACCACCAATGAGCGCTCAGCTCGAGATACCAGCGAGACGTTTCCCATCAAGCATTTCGCTTCCGCAGCCCGTGGAGAGCAACTGCGCCAACTCGCCTCGCCTCGCTCTCAAGGCTGCGGGCGTCTTTGTCCCGCGAAATTTCAAAGTCTCATGTGGGCGGGCCTCCAGAGCAAGTCGGACAAAATGACTAACCATCATGCAACGCACTAGCAAGACGTCGATCGCAACTGCGCAGGTCTGCGCAGGTCTTGCTTGTCTCAAACAAGCCTGATGATTGCATTAACTCAGGGCACCTGGGTCTGGTGCTCTGCAGCTATTTTAAAGCCAGGCAGGCTGGACAGGCTCCAGTACGTCCAGAACTCTGCAGCCAGGCTCCTCACCCACACTAAGCCCTGGCAACACATCACCCCTACCCTCATCCACCTTCACTGGCTCCCGGTCAAGTGACGCATCCAGTACAAACTCCTCCTGCTAACTTACAAATCTCTCCACTCCCTAGCCCCTCCATACATCTCTGACCTCCTTCAGCCCTACACCCCCTCTCGTCACCTGCGGTCCTCTGACAAAGGGCTGCTCTCCATCCAGCGCTCCAAGCTGAAAACATTTGGCAACAGAGCCTTCAGTGTCGCAGCCCCCACCCTCTGGAATTCTCTCCCCTCTGCAATCAGGAATGCAGACACTCTGGACACCTTCAAAAAACACCTCAAACACCATCTGTTCACTCAGGCCTTTGGCCTCAACTAATATACAGTACTCAGCAACCTGTTCCTGTTTTTGTTTTCTTCAGCCTATGTATCTTTATTATTACTTTTTGTTTTGTTACTTCCCATTGTAAAGCGTCCTTGGGTTTCGTGAAAGGCGCTATATAAATTGAAATTATTATTATTATTATTATTATTATTATTATTAAAGCCTCTCTGCTCCTGTCTGCTCTCGCGCTGTTTTCCTGCAGGCACCCGGCTCTGATGAGTATAACCAATGTGTTGAATTGACCAGTGTTGTGCAAATAAACACCTTTACCTACCCGTTGACATGTTGTGTCTCCTTTTTGTTGTGGCCTTTTGAGCCAGGTCGCAACAAATGGGGGCTCGTCCTCGTCCGGGCTGGAGCGGTTTCATCCAACATTGAAGTCCATGCTGCGTGCTTATTGTATGGAAATGGGGAAGGACTGGGAGGAGGGACTTCCATGGCTCATGTTGGCGTCCAGGGAAGTCGTTCAGGAAAGTACAGGGTTCAGCCCTAATGATTTGGTCTTTGGGCATAAGGTGCGTGGGGTGTTATCTGTTCTCTAGGATGGTTTGGTTGAGGGTGAGCCACCTAAAAATTTAGTGGACTATATACAGGGCTTTCGTCATCGCCTGTATGTAGCGGTGGAAATGGCAAGGAAAAATTTAGCTGGTGCTCAGGCTAATATGAAGAGACTCTATGACCGTAAAGCCGAGTATCGTGAATTCAGCCCAGGGGATCAGGTGTTGGCTTTGATGCCACTGCAGGTTTCACCATTCAAAGCCAAGTTTGCCGGCCCGTACACTGTTGAGAGTAAAGTGTCAGATCAAAATTACCTGATTGCTACTCCAAATCGGAGGAAGTTGTCTCAACTGTGTCACGTCAACCTCCTGAAACCGTACTATGTTCGTGATACCGTTGGGGATAGCTTCATGGTTAAAAAGTTGGGTGTGGGCCCCAAAATGATGGTTGATTCTGTGCTTTCAGATCGAGGGTTGGCTGAGGAGTGTGATGTTAAGGCACCAGATGAACCTGTTATGTCTGGTAGGCTGAGGAATTCGGAGTCGTTATGCCAATTGGATCGCTTGTTGAGTCACTTACCGGCAGCACAGAGAGATGAATTGGCGGCTTTAATCGGGAAGTTTGTGGTACTGTTCGGCGATACGCCATCGCGCACAACTCTCGTGGAGCATGATATCGACGTGGGGGACAGTCCTCCAATTAAGCAGCGATTTTACCGTTGTCCTGCAGATAAGCGTAGGGTGCTGGAGGCTGAGGTCCAGTACATGTTGGACAATCAGATTGCCGTACAGTCGTTCTCCAGTTGGGCGTCGCCTAGTCTGCTGGTTGGCAAATCAGATGGGTCTCCGCGGTTTTGTAACGACTATCGTAAGGTTAATAAGGTGACAAAAACAGATTCTTACCCGTTGCCACGGATGGAGGACTGTATTGACTTGGCGGATGCTCTCTCTCGTGCCCCGGTGGGGTAGGGAGTCTCTCTGGCTCTGGATATTTGGTGTTGTTTCGGGGATCCCTTTGGGGCCTCCGTCTTAAGGGGGGGGCTGTGATGCCCCTGTGGGTTCATCAGTGGAGAGGGTGTGGCTGTCCTGTCTTGGCTGCATTGATTGCAGTGATTGCATTAACTCAGGGCACTTGGGTCTGGTGCTCTGCAGCTATTTTAAAGCCTCTCTGCTCCTGTCTGCTCTCGCGCTGTTTTCCTGCAGGCACCCGGCTCTGATGAGTATAACCAATGTGTTGAATTGACCAGTGTTGTGCAAATAAACACCTTTACCTACCCGTTGACATGTTGCGTCTCCTTTTTGTTGTGGCCTTTTGAGCCAGGTCGCAACAATAGTACACTAAAGTGAAAACCTATTTTTGTTTTACACATGAAAAAGAGTCCAATTTTTGTATACGTTATTATAGTACTCATTATTTAAATTCTGTAACTGACACAACCATGGAGAAAATAGAGATGATGTCAAGAACAAAGCCAAAGCTATTGTGGGGTCCCCTAGGGATAAGAGTCAGAATAGCATTGTTGATTGTGCTCATTACACTTGGCACCTTTCTGGTTGGATGGTGAGTACAATATCGAGTAAGACATGGATCCATTAGTCCACTCATAGAGAATGCCCACATCACTAACAAAACTCCAGCTGTGTTTCAGAGAGTTTCACTTATCCCCAGAGCCAAAAGATCAGCTGAGCAACAAGAGGAGGAGTTAGAAATACTCGGTCCCAAAGGTGAGGAGATTACAATCAAGATGATTCACCCCCCATATATGCAGTTCTTGTATCAAATGATGAGATGGGTTTAAGTGATTGGGATATGTAGGTGATGGGAATTTACAGATTAGGGGAATCTAAAAATACACTGGATCCATGTTTTAGTCTGTGCCAGAAACACCCCTGTTAAGTTTATGGACAACCGACCGGTGACCTGAGCACAATTATTGAAAATGATTACAGTAGAAACAGGCTACTAACCCACAAGTACAGCTTTGTACGTACAAACTCTATGAACAAAATTCCCCAGCAGATTGTGGCGACATTGCAGATATGTTCAGTCACAAAAGTTACTTATGTTCTAAATAACAGTGAGATTTAGAGTAATGGAGAAAATATGGGGACGTTCTTTTATAGTGTGTGAAATATGTGGTGCTTGAAACATGTAGGTATTTTTAATTTATAGAAGAAGATGGTTTCCTGAAAGAGTTATTTGGAGTAGCCATGTTACAGTGGGTGGAAACAATGTTTAGGGATATGGCACAACCATTAGTAGACATTAATTGGGTTTAGATGACATTTAACATCTAAGACAGATAGTAAGATTAGGAAAATAGAGTGGAAAGGATTGGATATGTTTTACCTCAGTGTGTTAGAATTAACTATAGGTAATGCGGCCCGAGATCTCTCTCTCTCTCTCTCTCTCTGCCTGTCAGAATGCTACGACCCCATCTTCAGACAAATGACCTCACCACAGGAGACTCCTCCTCCTCCGGTTTAAAGACAGACAACCCGAGCTGAACCAACAACGACCTGAGGCATCCAGAACCATCTCCACCTGAGGCATCCAGAACCATCTCCACCTGAGGCATCCAGAACCAAACCAGCATGCTGACAAAGAGGCAAACTCTCATCGGTCCCTCAAACAGGACATGAAATTCCAAACTGAGCCGCGAGATTTGGCACAATAGCAGAGTGTGGGACATGAGACCAGAATACACCACTCCATGCAACAGCGTAGAGACTGAAAAGGAGGAGATGAAATGCAAAGCAGTTGGGCCACTGAAAGAATTACAGCGGGAAGATCCAAGTGCGGATGGACTGAGGAGAAGACAGGACGGAGGAGGAGACAGAACCAGAGGAGTTGGCATGGGCCAGCAGAACGTGAGGGGGTCGTGGCTTGACGACCAGAGGGGGAGAGAAGGAACACAGGAGTGAGTGAGTTTACACATAAACACACTTATTAGAAAATAATCCTAAAAACACACTGAGGGTGGAACATATTATTCAATCTTTTCATAATATAAACAAATTATTCTTATAGAGATTCTTATTCTTGTGAGAATTTGGGGAATATTTAATTTGTCACAATATAAATAGCAGGCAAATATTTATTTGAATGGAAAATGTTAAAGGTAGAGCTGGAACCAAGCCAAAGAAAGTATTCCAATCTAGAGTATTGGTTTCTCCATTGTAGCATGTTTATTACCACAGGAGAACTGTTAAGGTGGAAACAACATTTGTTTGTCGTCCAAGATGTAGAGTTTTAAAAAGACACTAGGCAAAGAGCGATTGAAGATTTTAATTTAGAAAAAACTAGTACAATTGGGAGTAATACATGCGGGGCCTTGGATCACTCATTTAATGGTGCATATTTTCAACAACAAATATCGTTCAGGGAGAAGGGGTTGCTCAACCCACCCTGCAGATGTTTTAAATCTTACTTACAGCTTCAGAGGGAGCGCACGGCACCAGAGTATGAGTTTTAAAAGACAAGTGCCACCGCTCATCCATTTAATCAGTGATGACCTGACATTTAGAGATGTTATTTAAAAGGAGAAACATATCTGCCATGAGTGAAAATTCCTGAATTGAACTACAAACCATTAATGAAATGACTTCTGTTTTTAAAGTCCTTGTTAGAGCACCCAAGGTTCCACACACTGTTAAAGGGGGTTAGCATAGTTATTTAAGTAGACCAGAAATGAAAATAAATTAGTATAATGAGTTATTGATATTCCACCGGTTTTCACACCATTTCAGGGACTTTATCACTGTATTAGAACAGACCACCCCAAAGCCAGTAGGGCTAAGAGACCAGTCCCAGGGGGAGTTTAGGCTCCAGGGTACAAGGATAGCATAGGGGCGCCCAGGGGAGGCCTAAATGTTGCACTCATTCCATGTCCTAAAATACCGATTGATCACGACGGCCTCTTCTAGAGAACATATTACTTTCATACCTTAAATGGTATGAAAGGAGGGAGGGTACATTTCTCATGAGGAGACAGTTACAAATGCTAGTAGAACAAGACGGCCCACCCCAATACAGATGTTGATGAAAATGATGAGTTAGTTTGAATGATGTTAAACGATATGGATGTTCAGAGATGAGGTTGTTCAATGAATGTCCAGCCGATGTGATTCTTTAAATGATATCATGTGAAGAAGTGAGCAAAATAAAATGCTAAAATGGAGTGAATCCATTTCAATTTACTTATACTATTCCAAGATAGTTTATTTCATTTTTATTATTTTTCACTGTTCTATATGGTAGATTTCATGTATTTTCGAATCATTGCTATTCTAAAATGGGTAGTTTCTTTTCACTTTGTAAAAACAAGTGCCTTAACACTGAGCGTGGTATGAGAACGGTTTCTGTGAAAGGAGGGAGGAAGAAATGTTCTGATACCAAGCCATTGCTGCTATTTTGAGGAACCATATTGAATGTTAACACTAGAAGTTATGCACAAGGGAAAACTTTTATGTTTGAACACAGTCAAAGTATTTTTGTATTTTTGTAAAGTTGAGGATATTCGAACCATTCCATTTTGATTGTATGTTTTTGATATGAGTTATGTACTATGCAGAGTTCAGATGAAGAACTCATTGATTTCAGTATTATACACACCTTTTAGGTGTGTAAGGAGGGACTGTTAGAAATTAAAATCAATGTTTTGATGGCATAATGTACCTTAAATGTACCTTTAGTTTAAATGCTGTTTTATACTGAAAAACCAGAAGTTCTTGTGCACAACCAGTTAGACTTTTATTTTGAAAATCCTTCACCTCCGGTTAGCATTTAGCATGAGGCTAATATACCATTTCCTATAGAGGTGAATTTAGCAGCGATATGATATGATGTTGCACACCGAAACCTACTGATTTCAACACTACAACTATAGACGTCGAGATATTATTATTGTTGGATATTAAATGAAGGTACAGTTTATTTGAGTACGTTATCGTTTACAGATGTGGGTAGCATGTCACAACATTCGGAGCGACCGGAAATCGAATTGCTGTGAAGGATTTCCTGTATTTTTTGGTGTTGATTACAGCGTTTGGAATGTGTTGAATGGAAAGTCATGAAAGAGTTAAGGAGGAGAAAAGTAGTGTTTAGATATATATTGAATGTACAATGTCTGTATACTGTGATATGTGTAACAACGGACATTAAATAGTCGGAGAGCCAGCCCCCAGGGAGGAGCCTGCAGAAGCTATATAACAGCAGCACCTGGGCGGTTCGGCCTCTTTTCTCTGCTAGCGGGGAGCCAGAGGCAGCTGCTTTTCTGTCGGACAATATCCTGTTTGTGACTTTACCGCGCCTTTTTTATTAATTAAAGTACCAATTTGAAAACATCTCAGAGACTCCATTTAGTCTCCTTTTTAAGCTTCTCTTTCCTGGACGCGAGAATAACCATCACAGTTAACAGGCAACACTAACCAGGCTTCGTGTGATTCTGTTTATTTGTACCTTACTTTGACCATCCGTTCACTGTTATTGATCATTGTGGAGAGAGGCAGACGTGTTGTTTTGTATTATAGCAGCTATCGGATGGAATCAATACATGGGCTGCACAGGTTGTCGTGTCCGACTATCACAAGTAGAATCATAATAAAAATACGCCGGTAAAATGTGCCTGTAGAAAACGGTTTATGCCACAATAGGATAGCAATAGCAAGTAGTCAGTTTAGCTTCGGTTGCTATGCAAACATCACCCATTTTATACCAGAGAAACTTTCATAACAGCGTTGTGATACCAAACCGCGTCAATTCAGACTGACACACATTCACTTAGGCTAAGGGGAACTGGGGATACGTATCAGCTGCTTGTGTGAGTCGGACAGTGAATACTTTAGAGCGGCCGCAGCAGTGTGAGCTAACCAGGAGCTAACGGAGGAGAATAAACTCCCGTGGAAGAGCAGCCAACACTGCAGCGGTCGGTAAATGCTGCAGAAACACATTAATAAACAATGAACCACGGCACTCTGGAGCAAAGTATAAGGTTGGAGAAGTCGTTATTCAATTTATTCTGGCTTCGTGTGATTAAAAGCAACACGATCATCGACCCGACGCAGTTCCCCGTTGTTGTTGTGAGCGCCGTAACGCCGTTGGGGAGCAAATCAGCGATGTAAACGGTGACGTCATGACGCAGCAGCGGCAGCACCAGTCGGGTGCTGGGCGGTGTGAACAGAGCGGGAGCAGAAAAGGGAAACCGGAGCTGAACCAGAAAAGCTCCCGCTCGGAGCTAGAAAGGGAAAAGCGCTGGTGTGAAAGCCGCATGAGTGCACTGACGTTCGTGGTCATATTAGGTATAAAGCATTGTAGCCTATAATATGAGTTGAACTTGTGCTGCTATTTTCACACTTATATTTAACATTAAAACATGAAAAATTGCAAGTGAATCCCTTCTATTGTCTCCAAATGTATTTTGGGTAAAATCATCATCAACAGCCGTCCATCAACATCATACGTAAATGAACGTCAACGTCATCATCAATCACTTGTCATTCAACAGAGCACTGCCTAAGCATGAGCAGTTATAACACAAAAGTGGAGCTACAAAACGCAAAGAAAAAGATAAAAAGGAGGACCAAAAGGCCAAATTGTCCAAGCTAGAGGGATATTTATTTCGCCCTACTCCTCCTCCTGCGGGAGATGAACCTGAAGTTGTTGCCACTGCCAGCCGTGTTTCATCCCCGAGCCCCAGCCCGCCAACAACGTTAGTGGGGGTTAGCCTGATTTACAGGTAGGCTACAATCACGAACACACACTGTCAGTGTCAACAAGAAAATGTGAGTTTGTGGTAAATGTTGATATCACATGGTTGTTGTTACTTCGTGTAGCTCGGCCGCCTAGCTTATTTCCTTTTCTGTCTCTCGGCTGTAGTGATGATGATAATAGGGACGACTCAGCAGCTGCTAGCTGCTCGTCTAGAGGAGAGCCAGGCCTGACGCGTGACCAGCCGCACCCCTCCCCCTCCGGCTCCTTACCTGCTGCGCCGCAAGGTGAAGAAGTACCGGACACTGGGAATGAAAGCAGCAACAGGTCTCCTCCTCACGCTACGCCTACGGGTGAAACTCAGACCACGGATCATGATGTGTCCTGCAATTATCCTCTGGAGCGTTTTCCAACTGATCAGGCAAACTATTTTGAAAACATTGAGGACGCCAATATCAAAAGATATATCCTTAAAATGGGCCCATGCAAACCCAAAGGTCCATTTCCCAAAGACAAGGATAACCGTTGCTTTTCAGAAAGCTATTACACCTCCACCACTAAAGTTGGGATGACATTTCCACGCAGCTGGATGTGCTATTCCCCAAAATGTGACTGCTGCTACTGTGAGCCTTGCTGGCTTTTTGCCAACCGAAAGGCACTGTTCTACAACAATGCATGGGTAAACGGAATAAAAGACTGGAAACATCTTTCTACTCAAATTGAGAGGCATGAATCCACTCAAATACACCTTGGTGCATGCGTAGTATATGAGCAGTGAAAAACCAACGGCACAATAGACGCTGACATGGAGAGGAATGTGCGTAATGCCGCCCAATTTTGGAGACAGGTCGTGGAGCGCATTGTTAATGTAACTCTCACTCTAGCTTCAAGCAACTTGGCATTCAGGGGCCATCGAGAGGTTCTAGGTCAGGGAAAAGCTGGCAACTTTTTGTCAATAATAGAATTATTGGCTCGCTACGACCCTGTTTTGAAAGAGCTAATCAACCGACCAGAAGGGTCAGTGAAATACCTCAGTCACCAGATTCAAGATGAGATTATTTACATATTATATCAACGTGTGAAAGCTGACATCATTGATGAAATAAACGAAGCCCCATTTTATTCCGTCATCATGGACACAACGCAAGATGTGTCAAAGATAGACCAGTTGAGTCAGGTTTACCGTTACATCACTGTTGTTAAGAACGACATGGATATTGCAACAGATATACAGATCAATGAAGTCTTGTTGGGTTTTGAAGTGACTGAAGGTTCATCAGCTTCAGAGCTTGAAAACAAAATCCTTGGTTCTATAGAGAAAAACGGATTAGATCTGTCTAAATGTCGCGGACAGGGCTATGATGGGGCGGCTAATATGAGTGGTGTGTATTCAGGCGTGCAAGCAAGAATAGCCGAGAAGGAGCCCCTTGCTCACTATGTTCATTGCGCTGCTCATAATCTCAACCTAGCACTCAACGACTCTGTTAAAGATGTCCCTGGAGTGAAGCAGTTCTATGACACTGTAGAGACGCTCTACAACTTTTTTGGTCACAGTATCAAACGATGGGCATTGCTCAGTGAGTTAATGACGCCAGAGAGCAGATCACATTAAAACGCTTATGTCCCACTCGCTGGTCATCTCGCCATGATGCGCTTGTTGCGTTAAGGCACAGATATGGAGACATTATAAAAGCCCTCGTCAAAATATCCCTTACCAGTGACAAAAAGGATGAGCGCAATGAAGCAAGTGCACTCAAGAATGCCATAAGCAAATTTCGCTTTCTATTTTTGATCAACATGCAGACCAAGATTTTGGAAAGCATAAATTGTGCTTCACAGTTACTGCAAGCAGAAGACGCGGATATTCTCAAAGCATCTACTCTACTGCAAAATGCCATCAGTGTTTTGGTGGAGTATCGGGGACACTTTGATGAGGCGAAGTCCGCCACTCTTGCCCTGGCTACTAAATGGGGAAGTCAAACACAGTTTGAAACAACCAGGGCCAGGAAAGTTAAGAGACACTTTGATGAACTTTCTGAAGACAGCCGCCTCACTGACGCAGAGAGCAACTTTCGGGTGACCGTTTTCAATGCATGTCTCGATATAATCATCCAGCAACTCCACCCCAACACACTACTGCAAGCAAAGGATGAGGATTTACACCAAGCTGCCCAGCGGCTTAGAGAGCACTACAGTCGGGACATCGCCGCCAGCTTCCCTGGCCAGCTGCTTTCTTTCAGAACCTGTTTCAGGGACCAAATACAAAAACTAAAATCTGTCGCGGATCTGGTAAAAATGCTCATTGTTTACAACCCAGCAGTAACATCTACATTCAGTGAGGTTTGCACAGCCTTCATCTTATTTCTGACTCTTCCTGTCACCGTGGCAACCGCCGAGCGCTCTTTCTCCAAATTAAAACTCATCAAAAACTATTTGAGGAGCACGATGGGACAGGAGAGACTGAGTGGACTGGCCTTGCTGTCCATCGAAAGTGACCGAGCCAAGAAATTGGACATACAGCGGATTGTGGACGAGTTCGCGGAGCGCAAGGCTCGCCGAGTACCCTTCAAGTAGTGGTGAGTACACTTCACATTTAATTTGTACAGTAGCCTACTTGTACGTGAACGTATGGGCCGCCGTGCCAATTTTACACTGCTCTGCTCTCATGGTGGCTGCTGGCTGTCCATGGTGAATGGTGTGTCAGAAAATCATTTTATTAGGCTATGTTTTCGTTGTCCTTGTAGTTTGTTGGACTTTATGTCATGTTATATCATTATTATCTCTGATATATATTTATATTTCGTTTCTATACCCTTTGTAGAAACGAAATCTTAAATATTACACCTTTTCTTCAGTTACTTTTCTTTCAAACATTGTTTTAAATTGTAATCTTACTGACTGAGCGACTTTTTACGCACGAGCGTCAGATTACCACCCCGGACTCCCGATATTTTTGTCAAGCTTTATTTGGTTGAAAGGGCCCGGTCATGTGGCCCCGCCCCCCGGCCCGGGTCTGATATGTGCCGCCAGTGGCCATACCTCCACAATCCACAGCGAGGGAGAATAAATGAAATAGGCGGGACTTACCCTTTGGGAGAATAATGATTGACAAAGTGATCCACCAATCCATGTTCTCATGTGTCTATCCGCCGGTTACTTCCGCTAACAGCGAAGCTCCGGAGGCGAAGTCCCGCCCATTTACTTCGGACCTATGGGACCTTATTAACAGTTCACGAGCATGTCCCCCCCCTCCCCCACCCGTTGACAGTGCATGAGGGTGCTCTCTGTCCCCGCTCCCCCCCACCCCTGGTTTTTCAACTACATTCATTCGTTTGGCCAAGACGTTTAAATGTATGGATTTTGTTGCAGCGGTTTGACTCTGATATTGTGTAAACATGTGTTTTAGGATAAGTTGTGGCGTAGTTTAAGTTTGACAGTGCAGTAACGTAGAGGGGAACGGGAGTCACCTGACAGGTTGCAAACGGCAAATTCATCCAATCATTCACTATCATATTAAATCCCCGTCCAATCAGCAAAAAGAAACTGCCTGCTAGCTTTTGGCCTTTTCCACTTGCCTTGGAGCTTGAAGAGCGACATTGGAAATGTTGTGCATCGACAATGGTAAGTTACGTGCTTGCTTTCTTATTTTTGTATTCATTGTTGTATCTGTTGAAAATGCTCTCTTTCATGTGCACTCTGGACCTCTTTGAATTGTGTGCTTAATAAAGTCATTATTACCAACTCACGTTGTTGGCCGCGTTAGCTCAATATCGTCATGTAACCTACCCACTACTTGGCTGTATAATTCGTATAATGTTCATTATTGTTAGTCCATAAATTAATAGGGACCCATTGCTTTTCAAAAGTAAATTATAGCTATCTTGCAAGCCGATTAAACATTGTAGTTAATCACCACAGCCAACATTAGCCCCGCTTGCTAGCTAGCCAACAACTGGCGCGAAGGCTCGTGGTTATCTTTTACTTGGTTTAACCCCCGGGTCAGTCGCTTTCATTTGGCCAGCTCGCTGCCTTTTAGACTCATGTTTGTGCACTGTAACTGTTATCCAATGTACATATTCAGCCTTTTACACAATATGTAATAGCTTTATTCTTATTTTTTTTTACAGCCTAAGGCAAAGAAGAAGAATCAGGTCCCAAAAGAGGAGTCAAGGATGGAGTTGATCAAAGAGGATCTAGATGGTAAATTGTATATCCCTTAGCTAAGAAGTACAACTTAAATGATTTCCTTGTCAAACTTGATTTTAACATTCATGTCCCCTATTAATTTTGTGAGTTTATTGTTCTTATGCCATAGGTCCTGAAGATACAGAAAGCTTGGCCCCAAGTTGCAGTACCAGCCTTGGATCAGGTGGGTTTTTTTTCTTGCATTGATTCTTTGTGTTGGTAGTTTATAAACATTAAACTATATGGCTCGTTCATCCTGAGATGGAAATTGTTGCCAGATTTAGCCCATGCACCTCCTTAAGTTATGGTAAAAAATAAACAGCTCGTCAAAATTCTGAGACTGTATAGGTTAGAGACAATTCACTTCAGTAGCCTTCCAAGGACAAATGTAAGCTTAAAAGAGAACCCAACATGAAAATAAATGTTGCTGTTATATTGTGCTTTATAGAATAAAAGCCCTACACCCCTAATATATATATATTAGGGCTGTCAGTCGATTAAAATAGTTAATCGCAAATTAATCGCAAATTTTTGATCTGTTCTAAATGTACCTTAGAGGAATATTTTTCAAGTTTTTAATACTCTTATCAACATATGAGTGGACAAATATGCTTTATGCTAATATTTATTATCATTTGAACAATGACAAATATTCTCATGAATATTAAACACAACAACCTGGAACCTCTCTCATTCAATAATATAGTGTGTTCGTGTGTGTGTGTGTGTGTGTGTGTGTGTGTGTGTGTGTGTGTGTGTGTGTGGTGTGTGTGTGTGTGTGTGTGTGTGTGTGTGTGTGTGTGTGTGTGTGTGTGTGTGTGTGTGTGTGTGTGTGTGTGTGTGTGTGTGTGTGTGTGTGTGATGGATCTTTGGAGCTATGTGCAACTCAAGGCATATGCTCGAACGGGAGCTGCGTGGACGCTGCAATCATGTTGCACTATCCGTGCTGAGTGTGCTGACTTTTCATACAATGTCCCAATGTCTGGCTTCCTGCATAAAGTCAAGTGCTCGGCGCAGTTGTGTGGATAGAGCGCTCCTCTGTTTTCATTTAAACAGCTCCTTATATCCGTTAGCGCAGCTAGCTAGCACCAGATGCTAACAACAACAATGCACGTAAGGTCTCTCTCTCGCTCGCTCGGGCCACACATACACACACCCTCCCGGTCCTCCCAACAGCCAGTCGGTGCCTGCCGGTGAGCGTGGAAGTGTGGTCTGCCACAAGCGGGCAGCAGGAGCGGGGCTGTCAGCATCAGCTTGTAGATGGTATTTTAAACTCGATGCGCTCTGAAACTACGGGGCGGCTGAGGAAAAAAAATACACATGCGTTAATCGCCTTAAAATAATTAGTGGCGTTCATTTTTTTTTGCATTAACGCGGGCTGTCAAGTTAACTCGTTAATAACGCGTTAACTTGACAGCCCTAGTTATTTTAAATCAGGTAGAGAGCAAAACTGGGTAATATATATATATATTTATACTTTCCGATAAGGACCCAACGTTACACGGGTAAGTCCCAGTGTGGTCCAGGTCATGTGATTGTTTGTTCTCATAACAATATAATAATAACATTTCTTGGTCAAATGTCTTCACAGTAAACCCAAAGGGACAATTAGAAATATGATTATGATCGGCTCAGTTAATTTAGCTGATTCAATTATATTTAGTTAATATGTTCTTTATTCTTCAAAGAATGTTCAAACTGATTTAAACCAAACAATCATCCTCATTAATGAGTTATATATCAGAGTTATTTTACCATTGAAGCCCAATGTGACATATATGTCAGTTCAGATATTTGACACTAGGGGGGGTTACTTGTCAGAAATGTGGTCTATTTAGTCTTAATTATGATTGTATCTATATTATTGTATTATAATGATTGATGGATGAATGTGCTCATCACCTTAATGTTGCAGCTGGTAAAGGAGGAGCTGGTTTAAATTACATACTGCTTGTGAAATTCACCATGGGATCAATAGCATTTTATCTTAACCTATAATAATATAAGATTATATTTTGTAGTATTCTGAATCTTCAGAGTGACTTTCAAATACATGTAGCGTAGTATAAAGTACACTATTTGCCTGAATGGGAGTGGAGCAGTACAGTACTTAAGTAAATGTACTTTGTTACTGTTGTTGGAGCACCACCCAATTGAGTGGTTGGAAGGTTCACCTCGGCTCCGCGCGTCCCTTGATGAGCTGGTCAAATTATAACAGAAGGACCTCAAAGCGCCAGAATAAAGGTTAAACAATCATCTGTTTTAATGGTAAAAAACAACAACACATAATACAGAGCACTCTGCAACAGTACAAAATACAGAGTACTCCGGGCTCAAGTTCTGACTCCGAGTGAGACACGTCTCACGAACGGCCAGTCAGAAGAAGAGCACCGAGTATAAGAATATCATAATATTTATACACACAAGTGGGAAGGAGTTGTGTGGTTGCTCCTCCCTAGCTATTTGTTATTGGCGATTTCACTTCTGGGCGAACCCTAGACAGTGAGTTGGTAGTTCCCCATTGGCCGGTTTCACTCCTGGGCGGGACCCCAGGCAATGAATCAGCAGTCGTTGGCTCCATCTGGTTCGCTCCATCTCCTTACAGTGTGTGTGTGTGTGTGTGTGTGTTTGCGTGTGTGTGTTTGCGTGTGTGTGTGTGTGTGTGTGTGTGTCAAGGAGAGACTCTGAGGCATGAACTCAATTGCACGACTCAGATAGTGTTCTCAAAAAATAAAGACTTTACTGGAATTTAGCACAGTAATCAAAACAAGGAAAACAAATATACTCTTTCGAGGAAAACTAGCAAGTGATCAATGAGGTAGATCCGTGGGAAGTCCGTGAGGTAATCAGGAACGTGGGTCATAGTAAGACAACGAACTGACAATGAACAGGAGGAAGCTACCACAATATATACACAGGTAAAGGGGACACAGGTGGAAACAATCAGGGCGGGGGAAAACAATCAAGGACGCAGGAGACAGAAGGGGGCGGGGAGCGTGGAGGCCTGAAATGAGAGGGATGATTAATTAAGGGAATAAACATAAAGCACAGGGCAAAGGGACATGACAAAACTAACATAAAGAATAAACTTTCACTATTAGTTTCCTAGACATGACAGTGTGTGTGTGTGTGTGTGTGTGTGTGTGTGTGTGTGTGTGTGTGTGTGTGTGTGTGTGTGTGTGTGTGTGTGTGTGTGTGTGTGTGTGTGTGTGTGTGTGTGTGTGTGTGTGTGTGTGTCTATGTCCCTGAGTGTTAAGAAGAACCAATGTCTTTATAGGGATGTTTCACTATATGTTATAAAAGGTGTAGTTGATCAATGATTATTTCGTTGTACAACAATCAATAGTAACGAGTAAAACATGACCTCTGCTCTCAAGCAGTCCTACAGCAATGCTTTGGAGTAGTAGAATCTTACAGACAGAGGACTCTTTGACAGAACGCACACCCATTCCCCTTAAACATCTTTAAGGCAAGGCAAGGCAAGGCAAGTTTATTTATATAGCACTTTTCAACACAAGGCAATTCAAAGTGCTTTACAAAAAATGAAAGAGATTAAGAAAATGGCATTTAAAATCAGTCATTAAAAAGAAAAGCTAATAAAATAAACATTAAAAGAAAAAAATACATGGCAGTCAATTAAACATTAAAAGAAAAAAAAGTACATGGATAAAAGTTACAGTGCAGTCTAAGATATGAATAGTTCAATTAAAAGCAGCGACAAAAAGAAAAGTCTTCAGCCTGGATTTAAAAGTAGTCAGAGTTGTAGCGGACCTGCAGGTTTCTGGGAGTTTGTTCCAGATATTTGGAGCATAATAACTGAACGCTGCTTCTCCATGTTTAGTTCTGACTCTGGGGACAGAAAGCTGACCAGTCCCTGAAGACCTGAGAGATCTGGATGGTTCATCATTTAGCAGGAGGTCAGAAATGTATTTTGGGCCTAAACCATTCAGTGCTTTATAAACCAGCAGCAGTATTTTGAAATCTATTCTTTGACACACAGGAAGCCAGTGTAAAGACTTCAGAACTGGAGTGATGTGATCCACTTTCTTAGTGTTAGTGAGGACTCGAGCAGCGGCGTTCTCAATCAGCTGCAGCTTCCTAATAGATTTTTTAGTGAGACCTGTGAAGACACCATTGCAGTAGTCGAGTCTACTGAAGATAAAAGCATGGACAAGTTTTTCCAAATCCTGCTGTGACATTAGTCTTTTAATCCTAGATATATTCTTTAGGTGATAGTAGGCTGATTTAGTAACAGTTTTAATGTGACTGTTGAAACTCAGGTCAGAGTCCATGACTACACCTAGATTTCTGGCTTTATCTGTTGTTTTGAACATTGCAGACTGAAGCTCAGCGCTAACTTTTATACGTTCTGACTTGGCTCCAAAAACCATTACCTCAATGTTATCTTTGTTTAATTGGAGAAAGTTCTGACACATCCAGTCATTGATTTGTTCAATGCACTTACTCAGTGTTTGAATTGGAGCATAGTCTCCTGGTGAAATTGTCAGCTTAATCAGAGCCCGAGCTGCTTCCCTGCCCGGCGTGGTTTGATTGAAGATCTTTCTCATAGTGTCTGTGAAATTTTCCAGAGACCCGCAGATGGGGGAGCCTCGGGACCACTCTGCCGTAGCCCACGCTGCTGCTCGGCCGGAGAGATGGGAGATCATGAAAGCCACTTTGGAATTGTCCGTGGGAAAAGCAGCCGGTTGGTGGTGATAGTGTAACTCACACTGCACAATGAACGTCCGGCAGCCCTCCGAGTCTCCGGAGTATTTTTCGGGTGGAGCCAGACGCATGGAAATACTGTGCGGCTCAGTAGACCGGTTGGGATCGGAACCGGTCGCCGCCGGAACCGGGGGAGTCGTGGGAGGAGAAGCAGCCTGCAGGTGAGTGAGCACACGCTGGACCTCAGCTGCCAGCAGATTCACCTGGGTTGTCACCGATGATTGTAGTTCCCCGTGGCTGTTGGATAGGTGCTGCACTCCGTGCTGTATGGCGGCCATCTGCTCTTCTTGTTGCCCAAGACGTTGGCCCTGAGAGCGGATGGCGTTCTTTAGCTGGTCTGAGTCGGCTGAGTTCATTTTAATGGTCAGTTCGTACTGTCAAGGAGAGACTCTGAGGCATGAACTCAATTGCACGACTCAGATAGTGTTCTCAAAAAATAAAGACTTTACTGGAATTTAGCACAGTAATCAAAACAAGGAAAACAAATATACTCTTTCGAGGAAAACTAGCAAGTGATCAATGAGGTAGATCCGTGGGAAGTCCGTGAGGTAATCAGGAACGTGGGTCATAGTAAGACAACGAACTGACAATGAACAGGAGGAAGCTACCACAATATATACACAGGTAAATCAATCAATCAATCAATGTTTATTTATATAGCCCATTATCACAAATGTTACATTTGTCTCAGTGGACTTTACAGTTTGTACAAAATATCAGTATGACAATACGACACCCTCTGTCCTTAGACCCTCACATCGTACAAGGAAAAACTTCCGAAGAAAACCCACAGTTTAAAGGGAAAAATGGGAGAAACCTCAGGGAGAGCAACAGAGGAGGGATCCCTCTCCCAGGACGGACAGACGTGCAATAGATGCCGTGTGTAAATTGAAAAGATAATACATTTGCAACATAGGTAGTCCAAATGTTTGGAAATGCATGTGTGTATAATAGGAAGATGAATCCACGAGGATATCCATCCAGGACCTATGATCCAGGACCACAGCCACGACTCAAGATCCAGGACAGAGGAGCGCAGGATCATCCATGACTCCGGATCCCGGCGTATACAGACACCAAAAAGAAAGACATTTGGGGAAGCTGGGTTAATCGGAACATGAGAGTACACAGGTATAGACAGAGAGAAGGAAGAAGTAAGATGTCCCCCGACAAACTAAGCCTATATCAGCAAAACTAGGGGCTGAATCTAATCAGCCCTAACTATAAGCTTTATCAAAAAGGAAGGTCTTAAGCGCACTCTTAAAAACGGATAGGGTGTCTGCCGCCGCCGAACACAAACTGGAAGCTGATTCCACAAATGTGGAGCTTGATAAGAAAAGGCTCTGGCTCCCATTGTACTTTTAGAGACTCTAGGAACAACCAACAACCCTGCATTCTTGGAACGCAATGCCCTAGTAGGACAGTAGGGTATAATGAGTTCTTTAAGGTAAGATGGCGCCTGCCCATTAAGGGCTTTGTAGGCGAGAAGAAGAATTTTAAATTCTATCCTGTGTTCTATAGGGAGCCAGTGTAAGGCAGCCAGAACAGGAGTAATGTGGTCCCTTTTCCTAACTCTGGTTAGTACACGAGCTGCAGCATTTTGAATCAGCTGAAGCGACTTGACTGACTTCTTGGTACACCCTGATAATAAAGAGTTACAATAATCCAGCCTTGAAGTAACAAATGCATGGACTAGTTTCTCTGCATCGTTTTGAGGCAAGATATGCCTGATTTTTGCAATGTTACGTAGATGGAAGTAGGCGGTCCTTGAAATTGATTTTATGTGGGCGTTAAAGGATAAATCCTGATCAAATATAACACCAAGATTCCTTACAGTCTCACTGGAGGCCAAATTAATGCCATCCATGGTTAATATATCCTTAGATAATTTGTTTCGTAGATTCTTCGGGCCAAGTACAATAACTTCAGTTTTGGTCGTGTTTAACATCAAAAAGTTTAAGGTCATCCACGTTTTTAAGTCCTTAAGGCAGTCTTGAATTTTATTTAGATGATTAATTTCATCAGGCTTGATTGATAAATATAGTTGAGTATCATCCGCATAACAATGAAAATGTACAGAATGATTCCTTATAATATTGCCTAACGGAAGCATATATAATGTGAACAAAATAGGTCCGAGCACTGAGCCCTGTGGCACTCCATGGCTAACTTTGGGGGTAAAGGGGACACAGGTGGAAACAATCAGGGCGGGGGAAAACAATCAAGGACGCAGGAGACAGAAGGGGGCGGGGAGCGTGGAGGCCTGAAATGAGAGGGATGATTAATTAAGGGAATAAACATAAAGCACAGGGCAAAGGGACATGACAAAACTAACATAAAGAATACACTTTCACTATTAGTTTCCTAGACATGACAGTACCCCCCCTTCTAGGGACGGCTCCTGACGGCCCAGGCTCCTCTGAGTTGAGGCGGTCAAAATCCTCAATGAGGCTTTTGTCTATGACGAAGCGGGAAGGAATCCATCCGCTCCTCAGGACCATAACCCTTCCAGTCAACCAGTAGCTGTCGCCCTCTACCCCTTTTCCGACTAGCCAATATCTTCTTGACGGTGTAAACCGGACCTCCATCAATCATCCGGGGGCGGGGGGGGTTTGGCGGTGGGAACCATAGCGCTCTCCTTCAAGGGTTTTAGTTTCCCTACATGGAAGGTGGGATGTACCTTCATGGACCTGGGAAGCCGTAGTCTCACTGAAACCGGGTTGATGACCTTGGTGACGGGAAAAGGACCCACAAACCGGGGAGCCAATTTACGGGAGAGTAAGTGGAGGGGAAGGTCTCGTGTAGAAAGCCAGACTTTTTGGCCTGGCTGGTATACAGGAGCTGGTCGGCGTTTTCGGTCTGCTGCTCTTTTCACCAGTTGTGAATTCCTGCAGAGGATCTTCCTAGCCGCAGCCCACACGCGCCGACAACGCCTGACCAGCGCGTGGGCAGACGGGACCGTGACCTCCCTCTCCGTGGCTGGGAACAGTGGCGGCTGGTAGCCATAAACACAGTGAAATGGGGACAGGCCTGTGGCAGAAGTAGGGAGGATGTTGTGCGCATACTCAACCCAGGTGAGGTGCTCGCTCCAGGAGGATGGATTCTGGGACACCAAGCAGCGCAAACAGGTCTCCAGTTCTTGATTTAGGCGCTCTGTCTGGCCGTTAGACTCCGGATGGTATCCTGACGAGAGACTGACCGTGGCACCGATGAGGCGGCAGAACTCCTTCCAGAAGCGTGACACAAACTGGGGGCCCCGGTCGGAGACAATATCCTTTGGGAAACCATGAAGCCGAAACACATTATGCATCATGACCTCAGCCGTTTCCTTCGCTGAGGGCATCTTGGGCAAAGCAATGAAATGTGTCATTTTAGAAAAACGGTCCACTACCGTAAGAACTGTGGTTTTACCTCTAGAGAGGGGCAGGCCAGTGACGAAGTCCATGGAGATCTCTGACCAGGGTCTGTTGGGAATAGGGAGTGGTTGTAATAGTCCTATTCGCGCCCTGGAAGAGGTCTTGTTTCGAGCGCAGACAGGGCACGCCTCCACATACTCCTTCACCTCCTTCTCCATGGATGTCCACCAGAAACGTTGTTTTATGATGAACATAGTTCTCTTGACTCCAGGGTGACAGGTGAGCAGCGAAGTGTGAGCCGAGTGGATCACCTGTGGTCGCTCGGCCTCCTGAACGAAAAGCCGGTTAGGCGGGCAACCCCTTGGTGCAGGAGCTCCAGCATTGGCTCGTATTACCTCCTTCTCTACTGACCAAGTCAGCGCTCCTACCACCCGGTTTAATGGGATGATGGGTTCCGGCTCCTTGACTGCAGGCACAGGGTCAAACAGACGGGACAGAGCGTCAGGCTTGACATTCTGAGACCCCGGCCTGAAGGAAAGAACAAAGTCAAAACGGTTGAAAAACAAGGTCCACCTAGCCTGGCGGGAGTTCAGTCTTTTGGCTTTTCTTATATATTCCAAGTTTTTGTGATCGGTCCAAACCACGAAAGGATGCTCGGCTCCCTCCAACCAATGCCTCCACTCTTCCAGTGCCAGCTTCACGGCCAGCAACTCACGGTTTCCCACGTCGTAATTTCTCTCTGCTGGGGAGAGCTTCCTGGACAGGAAAGCGCAGGGGTGAAGTTTGTTGTCCTTCTGTAGTCGCTGGGAGAGGACCGCTCCCACCCCTTCGTTGGAGGCATCCACTTCTACCACAAAGTGACGAGTGGTGTCCGGCAAGGTGAGTATGGGAGCAGAGGTGAACATTCCTTTAAGCCGAGAAAAAGCCTCCTCAGCCTGAGGAGACCACAAAAAAGGCACTTGAGGGGACGTGAGGACATGAAGAGGGGCTGCAATAGCACTGAACCTCCGCACAAAACGTCTGTAAAAATTTGCAAAGCCTAAAAACTGCTGCACTTTCTTACGAGAGTCAGGGGTAGGCCAACAAGCTACTGCGCTAACCTTCTCTGGGTCCATCCTAACCTGACCTGGCGAAATGATGAAGCCCAAGAAAGTGACTGTCTCTGCATGGAATTCGCATTTTTCTGCTTTGACAAACAACCTATTCTTGAGCAGCTCTTGTAGAACCTGGCGGACATGTTGTTTATGGGTGTCAAGGTCAGGGGAGTAGATCAGAATGTCGTCCAGATATACAAAAACGAAACGGTTCAGAAACTCCCTCAACACGTCGTTGATCATAGCCTGGAACACAGCAGGAGCGTTTGATAATCCAAATGGCATTACACGGTATTCATAGTGGCCTGAAGGGGTGTTGAAACCCGTCTTCCATTCATCACCCTCCCTGATCCTGACTAAATGATAAGCGTTACGCAGGTCTAACTTGGTGAAAACCTTGGCTCCCTGAAGCTGCTCGAAGGCTGACGAGATGAGAGGAAGGGGGTACCGGTATTTAACCGTAATGTCATTGAGATGCGAGTAGTCAATACAGGGCCTAAGAGACCCATCCTTTTTCCCAACAAAAAAAACCCCCGCTCCTGCTGGTGATGAGGAAGGGCGAATAAGGCCTGTTTTGAGGGAGGCATCAATATAGTCCTTCATGGCCTCTTTCTCAGGTCCTGAAATAGCATATAGTCGACCCTTAGGAATTGTAGACCCCGCAATCAGGTCGATAGCACAGTCATAGGGGCGGTGAGGCGGAAGAGTCAGAGCCTTGGATTTACTGAATACTTCACTTAAATCGTGGTAGCAGGAAGGGACTGAAAGAACATCAGGAAAATATATTTCTGGGATAGTTCCCTGCCTAACCCTCCCAGTGTTACCTCTTCTGTCAATCTCCGCTACCTGCTTAACACAGTGATCTCTGCAATTCTTTCCCCACCCCTCCACCCTCCCAGACTGCCAATCAATGTGAGGGTTATGAAGTTTCAACCAGGGAAACCCCAAAATGAGTGGATGTTGGACTGAATTAAACAAGTGAAATGACATTGTCTCGTGATGGTTATCACCACATCTTATTTCTAAAGGCTCTGTTTGGTGAGTCACTTTAAACAACAGCCGCCCATCGAGAGCACTCGCTTCAAGAGGCTGGGGTAGAGGTTTAGTTTTTATGTCCAATTTTTTAACTAAACCCCAATCCATCAGACTTTCGTCTGCCCCTGAGTCAATTAGTGCACCATGAGTAACCACATTGTCTCTGATTTTTACCTGGATGCGGGTCAGGGTGCGAGGAGGAAAGTCAGAGGAAGAGATCCGGCTCACCAACGTACTCCTCTTTATTGGTGAGCCTCCTCTTTTACCGGACAAGCCGCTTGTGGATGTCCGCGCTGCCCGCAGTAGAAGCACAGACCCTCCTTTAATCGACGCTGACGTTCTGTCATCGAAAGCTTGGCGCGGCCCAACTGCATTGGCTCCTCCACGGAGCCAGGGGGCGCTGTTGTCCGGAACGCAGGTGAGGGGTGACGGGGCCTCCAAGAAGAAGTAGTATCCAGCGGCGAGCGTCTCCTCTGGGGAGGCGGATCAACCGCATCCTTGGATTTATTCCTTCTCCTCTCCGTCAAACGATTGTCTATCCGTATTGCCATGGATATGACAGAGTCCAAGTCAGCGGGTAAATCGAGAGGCGCCAGCTGGTCTTGTAGGGAATCCGAGAGACCGCTGACGAAAGCGTCAAACAATGCAGCGGAGTTCCAGCCGCTATCGGCTGCCATAGTCCGGAACTCGATGGCGTAGTCAGCCACACTCCGCTGATGTTGTTTCAGCTTAATCAGAGCCCGAGCTGCTTCCCTGCCCGGCGTGGTTTGATTGAAGATCTTTCTCATAGTGTCTATGAAATTTTCCAGAGACCCGCAGATGGGGGAGCCTCGGGACCACTCTGCCGTAGCCCACGCTGCTGCTCGGCCGGAGAGATGGGAGATCATGAAAGCCACTTTGGAATTGTCCGTGGGAAAAGCAGCCGGTTGGTGGTGATAGTGTAACTCACACTGCACAATGAACGTCCGGCAGCCCTCCGAGTCTCCGGAGTATTTTTCGGGTGGAGCCAGACGCATGGAAGTACTGTGCGGCTCAGTAGACCGGTTGGGATCGGAACCGGTCGCCGCCGGAACCGGGGGAGTCGTGGGAGGAGAAGCAGCCTGCAGGTGAGTGAGCACACGCTGGACCTCAGCTGCCAGCAGATTCACCTGGGTTGTCACCGATGATTGTAGTTCCCCGTGGCTGTTGGATAGGTCCTGCACTCCGTGCTGTATGGCGGCCATCTGCTCTTCTTGTTGCCCAAGACGTTGGCCCTGAGAGCGGATGGCGTTCTTTAGCTGGTCTGAGTCGGCTGAGTTCATTTTAATGGTCAGTTCGTACTGTCACGGAGAGACTCTGAGGCATGAACTCAATTGCACAACTCAGATAGTGTTCTCAAAAAATAAAGACTTTACTGGAATTTAGCACAGTAATCAAAACAAGGAAAACAAATATACTCTTTCGAGGAAAACTAGCAAGTGATCAATGAGGTAGATCCGTGGGAAGTCCGTGAGGTAATCAGGAACGTGGGTCATAGTAAGACAACGAACTGACAATGAACAGGAGGAAGCTACCACAATATATACACAGGTAAAGGGGACACAGGTGGAAACAATCAGGGCGGGGGAAAACAATCAAGGACGCAGGAGACAGAAGGGGGCGGGGAGCGTGGAGGCCTGAAATCAGAGGGACGATTAATTAAGGGAATAAACATAAAGCACAGGGCAAAGGGACATGACAAAACTAACATAAAGAATAAACTTTCACTATTAGTTTCCTAGACATGACAGTGTGTGTGTGTGTGTGTGTGTGTGTGTGTGTGTGTGTGTGTGTGTGTGTGTGTGTGTGTGTGTGTGTGTGTGTGTGTGTGTGTGTGTGTGTGTGTGTGTGTGTGTGTGTGTGTGTGTGTGTGTGTGTGTGTCTATGTCCCTGAGTGTTAAGAAGAACCAATGTCTTTATAGGGATGTTTCACTATATGTTATAAAAGGTGTAGTTGATCAATGATTATTTCGTTGTACAACAATCAATAGTAACGAGTAAAACATGACCTCTGCTCTCAAGCAGTCCTACAGCAATGCTTTGGAGTAGTAGAATCTTACAGACAGAGGACTCTTTGACAGAACGCACACCCATTCCCCTTAAACATCTTTAAGGCAAGGCAAGGCAAGGCAAGGCAAGGCAAGGCAAGGCAAGGCAAGGCAAGGCAAGGCAAGGCAAGGCAAGGCAAGGCAAGGCAAGGCAAGGCAAGGCAAGGCAAGGCAAGGCAAGGCAAGGCAAGGCAAGGCAAGGCAAGGCAAGGCAAGGCAAGTTTATTTATATAGCACTTTTCAACACCAGGCAATTCAAAGTGCTTTACAAAAAATGAAAGAGATTAAGAAAATGGCATTTAAAATCAGTCATTAAAAAGAAAAGCTAATAAAATAAACAGTAAAAGAAAAAAATACATGGCAGTCAATTAAACATTAAAAGAAAAAAAAGTACATGGATAAAAGTTACAGTGCAGTCTAAGATATGAATAGTTCAATTAAAAGCAGCGACAAAAAGAAAAGTCTTCAGCCTGGATTTAAAAGTAGTCAGAGTTGTAGCGGACCTGCAGGTTTCTGGGAGTTTGTTCCAGATATTTGGAGCATAAATAACTGAACGCTGCTTTACCATGTTTAGTTCTGACTCTGGGGACAGAAAGCTGACCAGTCCCTGAAGACCTGAGAGATCTGGATGGTTCATAATTTAGCAGGATGTCAGAAATGTATTTTGGGCCTAAACCATTCAGTGCTTTATAAACCAGCAGCAGTATTTTGAAATCTATTCTTTGACACACAGGAAGCCAGTGTAAAGACTTCAGAACAGGAGTGATCCACTTTCTTAGTGTTAGTGAGGACTCGAGCAGCAGCGTTCTGAATTAGCTGCAGCTTTCTAATAGATTTTTTAGTGAGACCTGTGAAGACACCATTGCAGTAGTCGAGTCTACTGAAGATAAAAGCATGGACAAGTTTTTCCAAATCCTGCTGTGACATTAGTCTTTTAATCCTAGATATATTCTTTAGGTGATAGTAGGCTGATTTAGTAACAGTTTTAATGTGACTGTTGAAACTCAGGTCAGAGTCCATGACTACACCTAGATTTCTGGCTTTATCTGTTGTTTTGAACATTGCAGACTGAAGCTCAGCGCTAACTTTTATACGTTCTGACTTGGCTCCAAAAACCATTACCTCAATTTTATCTTTGTTTAATTGGAGAAAGTTCTGACACATCCAGTCATTGATTTGTTCAATGCACTTACTCAGTGTTTGAATTGGAGCATAGTCTCCTGGTGAAATTGTCACGTAAATGTGTGTGTCATCTGCATAGCTATGGTAACTTATTTTGTTGTTCTTCATTATCTGAGCCAGTGGTAGCATGTAGATGTTAAAGAGAAGAGGCCCCAAGATGGAGCCTTGAGGAACCCCACATGTCATATTTGTCAACTCAGATGTGTATTTACCTATATAAACAAAGTTGTTTCTGTCCTTTAAGTAGGATTCAAACCAATTCAGAACTGTTTCCGAAAGTCCCACCCAGTTTTCCAGTCGGTCTAGTAATATGCTGTGGTCAACAGTGTCAAACGCAGCACTGAGATCTAATAATACTAACACTGAAGTTCTGCCACTGTCTGTGTTTAAGTGGATGTCATTAAAGACCTTTACAAGAGCAGTCTCAGTGCTGTGGTTTGGACGAAAGCCTGACTGGAACACATCAAAACAGTTATTTAAATGCAAGAAATTACTCAACTGTTGAAAAACAACTTTTTCAATGATTTTACCTAGAAATGGCAGGTTTGATATGGGCCTGTAATTGTTCATTACTGAAGCATCTAGATCAGGGGTACTCAAATACAAATCTTAAAGGTCCAAAATAAATGTTTCAATAAGACAAAGGTCCGTTTATTACGGTCATTCAAACTTTTAAACAATTGCAACAAGATTCTTAACACGAGGTTGCAAAAACAAAAATAATCTGTATGCAGCAGTTTTCATTGTTATTGTTTCTGTGCTTGACCCCTCAGAGTCGCAGTGTAAGAGCTGCACAGTTATGAATAAAGGCAGCTGCACCCTCTTTCATTCAGCATTCCCATTATTGCTTTATAAATGTCTTGCCCCCTTGTGTGTCCACTGAGGTTCGTCAGGCCCAACACATCTTCAACAAACTCCCCCTTTGCCTCATCATAGAAACTCACACACCAGCAACTGAGCATTGTCAGTGGTGTCAGTGGACTCACCCACAGCTAAGGAAATGCACTGTGCATTTTTTATTCCATCACAAAGCTGATGAATCAAATCACCAGCCAGTATTTATGTTCTTCTGGTTGCTGTGCAATCTGAGAGGGGATTTGCTTGATTTGACCTGTTATTTCCTCTTTTTGTTTGCCTTCAACATGGTCTCCATCACTTCAGTCATGCATTCTTTATACTGCAGTTATTATCCAGTGGAAAGTCCTTACCTACTGGCCTAGTTAAATCAAAGTGGTTACTTTTTTTTGGCTGGGCAGTGTAGTTTTAAACACCGTCTTATTTGACTTTCTCGGGAATTAAAACAGTTTTTTGGGGGCAGACCCCCTCAAAGAAAACAATATATTTACACACGTAAGGTCATCATCTTAATAGTTGTGTATGCTCATCCGTGAGCAGAGCATCAAGTTGACATGTCTATTACAGCTGAATGCGGCGATTACCATCTTGTTCAGCAAAACGCCTCACAAACGTATTAAGATCAACAGCTTTAGTGCGTTTTGATTCAATGTCTCTTTTCTGTCATTGTAGACCGCAAATACCTCATTCCTTCAGTGCTTGGGTCCGAATGCTTCTCGTTTTGCGCCGTCCAGTTAAAAATGAAATCGCCGCCAAATCGTATGTTCACGCTCGCGCCAGGACCGGGGGAGGGGTTACATGACGTGCATCTTGTGCTGCATTCACTTGCACTCGGACATTAGAGACTTTCTCTCATAAATGTCCGATGAGCCACAACTTTTCTTTCAAAACAAAGCTGCCAACTGGGGTGGCAGCTGGGGTGGCAAGGCCTATTTTTAGGGTGTCAGTTGCCACCCCGGTAGGTGAAACTAGGCTACTAGCTACAGTACAGATGGAACTAGATGAGCTGTTAACTCTCGCTCTGAATTTTTTTTTTTTTAATTCTCGCTCTGACTTAGACAGGTTGAAAGAGACACACACATTTTTCCCACCCGCATTCCGCGAAGACCCGCCCTACTGTGCCTCTGATTCGCAGATTCTTTGGGGGGAAAAAACGCTGACTGGATGCTGAATGTGATTGGACCAAAGCGTTGACACACACAGGTGGAACACAGTGGAACAGTCAGACATGCAGAGCGCTGTTTGCAGTGGACATAGCGGAGAATTTTGACTCGTTGCGAATGCGTTGTGGCGATGTCTCACATATAATACAGAGAGATCATACATATGAAAAGTATAATTTGCTCAGAGTCCGGAGACAGTGCTGGTTCGGTCCGTATCCGGACCGGAGTCCGTAGTTTGAGGATGCCTGATCTAGATTATTCTTTTTTAAGAGCGGTTTAATGACTGCAGTTTTCAGGGCCTGTGGAAAAATACCTGAGTGAAGAGATTTGTTTACTATATGAAGTAGATCTGAGGCCATGCAAGGCAAAACATCTTTGAAAAATCCTGTTGGAATAATATCAAGGCAGCAAGAGGAGGATTTCAGAAGTTGAATAATGTCCTCTAGGTTTTTATCATTAATCTGATGGAACTGTGTCATGATGTCTGAATTGATGTTAAGTGGAGATAGGGACAACACATTTGCTGTTCCTGATGCAGAGGCACTGACTGCTTGTCTGATTTTCTGAATTTTGTCAGTGAAAAAGGCAAAATCATTGCACGCCCTGGTGGATAGAAATTCAGAGGCTACTGACACTGGGGGGTTAGTTAGTCTGTCGACGGTAGCAAACAAGGCACGTGCGTTGTTTTTGTTTTTGGTAATGATGTCAGAGAAGAACGATTGTCGTGCGTTTTTCAATTCGAAATTATAAAGGCCAAGTCTCTCTTTATAGATTTCAAAGTGAACCTGGAGATTTGTTTTTCGCCACCTGCGTTCAGCTTTTCGACATTCTCTTTTTTCTGTTTTCACGGTCATGGCCTTTCTCCATGGAGATATTTTCTTGACAGACACTTCCTTTAACCTAGTTGGAGCAATGGCATCTATAACATTTTTAATTTTTTAATTAAAATGATCTACTAGCTCATTTACTGAGATGTTGGCAGGGGCAAGTGTGGAAGAGAAATTCTGAGTAAACATTTCCCTAGTATTTTCAGTTAAATATCGCTTTGTGGTTACCTCTTTTTGAACATTTTTGTGAACAGAAATAGAGCTCTCAAAGAAAACACAGGAATGGTCAGAGAGTGCAACATCAGTCACCACAACCTTAGAGATATTCAGACCCTTTGAGATAATTAAGTCCATTGTGTGCCCCTTATTGTGCGTGGGTTCCGTCACATGCTGAGTCAGTCCATAGCTATCAAGAACACAAAACAGTTCTTTAGCCCCTCTGTCCTGGGGGTTGTCAACATGGATGTTAAAATCACCAACAATGACTAGACGGTCAAAGTCAATACACACTATAGACAGCAGTTCAGTAAAGTCATCAAAAAAGCTTGCACAGTATTTGGGTGGTCTATAGATATTTAGGAACAGAGCTCGAGAGGAGCATTTCAGCCGAAGGGCCACATATTCAAAAGAATCAAAGTTTCCATACGCTGTCTTCCTGCATTGAAGGGAATCATTGAACAGAATAGCAACTCCACCCCCTTTCTTATGCATTCTTTCCTGACTCATAAAACTAAAGTTGGGAGGGGTTGATTCGATAAGAACAGCTGCACTGTTATTCTGTTCAATCCAAGTTTCTGTTAAAAACATAAAATCGAGATTGTGCTCAGTGATAAAATCATTGATTAAAAATGTTTTTCCTGCCAAAGACCTGACATTTAAAAAAGCTAGTTGAAGTTTGTTAAACACACTATCAGTCATGTTTTTTGTAACAAGCTGTGGCTGACATGGAATCACTGCTAAATTAGATACACTCACACAAACGTTTGAGCGCTTCCTGTTTCTATGATTCACCGCTCTTAATCTATTACCTATCAACACAGATATCGGCAAAGCTACTGGCAGGCAGGGCCCCGACATGTCCTGGAAAGAGTTGAGAGTGCCATACGCCCTTGAGCCTGGACCCATCACATATCAGTAAGAGTTTGTTGTGTTTTGTACACACACACATTTCATCTTTAACATCATGCAGCCCACCACACAAATGTCACATGTTCTTCTCTCTGAAAGCGATACTTGTATATGTTTAAACGTCATCATCTCATGACATCCATAGGAGTAATAAACTAACAAAGGTTAACTGTTCTTATACCCAGGGAGCCGCCAGGGATTTTGGGCCCCATGAAAATATATCACATTGGGCCCCACCACCAGGCCCAGGCCACACCAACCAAGCACAATTGCTGTAACCACACCTCCAGAACCCAACCGACTCATTGATGCTTTAAATAACTCTACCTGTACAGGCTTGCATCTATCGTGTAGTCCAATACTAACCGCACAATATTTACTGACACTGAGCGGTGAAAATATAACACTGTGCAGACGTGCAACATTCTGCTGCAGTAGAATTCACTATTTTATATAACACTAACATTCCTGAGAATAGATCTCTATAGTCATCTTTTATGGAGTACATGCCTTTTTAATAACATTTTTGAATGGAACATTCATAAATCTAAATAAATATAAATTAAATATACATGACCTCTTAAATTAAAATAAAGTGAACACCAATATTATCATTTATAAAATGCTATAACAAAAAAAATAAGATTGTTTAATTAAATATACCAACTACAAAATAAGCGGGTATTAAAGTGTAAACGGACAACAAAACGGAAATGGAAGTGAAAAGGCCTGATGGTGGTGCTACATCAGAGCCTATTACCTGTTCTCAGTCTTTTTCTCATCATGCATCTTCTGTGTAGTGATCCAATACAGTTACCATAGCCTTGCCCTTTAACAGTTATCACGAGCCCTGGCTCAGCCTTACTCACCAAGAGCCCAGCGCCTAGCCTTCTTACAAGTCACTGATCAAGTCCTTGAAGTCCAGCTTTCTAGCCAACTGGCTTTCAATGGACAGTATGGCAAGACTGCAAAGCATTATGGGGGGACAGGGCTGCGGAGCCTAAAGATGGATCTGTTGGTCCTGGCACCAGGGGGAGGGACAACTGATTTAGTATGAATAGCTGCTAAAAATGTACCTGCATTTATTAAATGTCAGCTAAAAGAGGAGTGAAATGAAAAACCTCAGAATTTTCTGTGAAGATATTATCAGTACTTAAAGGTAGGGTAGGTAATTTTGAGAAACTGGCTCGAGATACACTTTTTGTTATATTCCATGGAATGCTCTTAACATCCCGATAGCAATGAATATCTGACGTGATTTGACAATAAATCCATAAAAAATGTCATCTGTGGAAGCCGTGGCGCTGTAAAAAGCACGACCAATCATCTGAGCCGGCCCGGCTAAAATAACGGGATGGCCTACCTGCCTGTCAGCCTTCCATCTGTGCACAAACTTAGGCTGTGTATTTTCAAATTCTAGCGCACTGGAGCTGGTTTCTCCAAAATTACTTACCCTACCTTTAATGTCAGCAAAACATTACAATTATTATTTACAATGGACTACGCTTAGCTAACAGACTGATTTCCACCACTCATAGACCACACCCACCTTTTCTTTTGAAAAACTGGGTGACATACTGTCGCCCTTTAGTCCCTCTCTCTTTCTCTCCTTTCTTTTCTTTTTTGAAAGCCTGACTTTGTTAGTCGTTGAGACATCGTACACACGTAAGTACTAGCATCCCTCCTCACCAGCGCCATGCTCTCACTCTCTGCTGCTAGAAAGAGCGGTGCCGCACAGCGTTTGGAGGCAGGACCAAACCATTACATGTAAATAGAGGGGGGTGTACAGAGGCTTTGGATAATTAACTTTTGGAAGAAAAAAAGTGAAAAGAATCGTAAGTTTAGTGAGTACATCATCAATTTAACATTATATTAATGTTAATTATTGATAATTGATGAAAGGTTACTTACACATTTTTTCTTAATGTTCTAAAAATGTTTGGGGCCCCTGTCAGTCACGGGCCCTTAGAATCGTCCTAACTTTTCACCCCCTTACGGCGCCCCTGCTTATACCCTAAGGCCTTCCCTGAACTTCCTCCAACCTCCGAAGTCAGCTCACAATAACATGAATACATCTATTGATAACTCAGAAGGACCATTGTCTCTCTAACTGTGTGTGACTCAATCGTCTCATGGTCTTTTAAGAGTCTTGCAGGATATGAATTACCCCATTTACAAACAATATATACGTCTGCACATGAGCGCACATACATTTCCTCCTTTTATTAATGTAAGTTTCCAGATCATACAAAAAACTCTTACAGATAACCTACTGAGTTCCGCCCTTGAAAGCCCAAAATGACTTTCTGAAAAATACTTATCAACAGGGTAATGATTTTACTCAAGGCAGAAATCACAGGTTGTACTGTACCTTACCTACTCACAAATAGCCACAAAACCACCTTTTGATTATAACACAAAAGTGGAAGAAAAGACCATTTGCGCTAATCTACTTCAACTTAAAATGGGACTTCATTTTAGGAATATATATAAAAAACCTCTCTATAATTAAGAGGAAAAAATAGACACGTTTAACACACATCCTATATATCAGGTGACATTAAAATGAATATACCAGAAATACACTATCAATACAGATGTAGTTATTATAAACGTTAGTCCTTAACATCTATCACTGTGTATGTCACCATTCAAACATATTTTAAAAGTTGAACAAACTCCACACAGCTCAGTAAAGACTGAGAGATGTTGACTTTATTTGATCATTTCAGTAAAAACTAACGTTCATATTTCTCTCTTTGATTATAATACTGATGAACGTTCAAAACAAAGCACTTATTAAACAAGAAATAGTCGAGTCAAGGGGTCAAAGAAATGAACATTTGTGATTATTAGCAAATCGGTTGCAGATTGGTGAAATCAGGCTTAGGGAGTAACGTATTACATGTAACGGCATTAGGTCATCAGGATACAAAATAGGAAAATGTATTCCCTTACAGTTACAGAAGCAAAAACATGGTTCATCAACAGTCAGTGGTTAACGTATAAATCAGAATGACAAAAACATTAAACATATTGTCCACTTATGTTGATAAAGATGGAGTTCATTTAAGTCTTATATGGATGTTGTACAACAACGTTAATCCAGTCAGACAGATTTCTCTCACGTGTGAACTGTCATAAGACTTATTCATTGTCCTCGCCATCAGCTTCTGTTTCCATGTGTTCAGCTGAGCTGCTGATTGGAGGCTCTTTCTCTCCGTTATCCTCAGTTTGAATTTCATTAAGCTGTGAGGACTGACGACCAACACACTTGTGCCTTTTGAAATCACTACGCCATTTAAATATTTTGTCACACACATTGCAGCTGTATATTTCCTCTCTTGTTTGGACTCTCATGTGTTCCTTTAAACTTCCACTCTGTGAAAAAGCTTTCTTACAGACTGAGCAGATGTGTGCTTTCTCTCCTGTGTGGATTCTCATGTGTGTCTTTAAATTTCCACTCTGTGAAAGAGCTTTCTTACAGACTGAGCAGCTGTGTGCTTTCTCTCCTGTGTGGACTGCCATGTGTGTCTTTAAATTTCCACTCTTTGAAAAAGCTTTCTCACAAACTGAGCATTTGAATGGTTTCTCTCCTGGGTGGAATATCATGTGTCTCTTTAAACTTCCACTCCGTGAAAAAGCTTTCTCACAAACTGAGCAGCGAAAGGGTTTCTCTCCTGTGTGGATTCTCATGTGTCGATTTAGAACTTGTCTATATCTAAAAGCTTTCTTACAAACTGAGCAGCCGAATGGTTTCTTTTCAGCACTACGTCGGGGATCATTGACAGATTCTTGTCTATTTTTCAGTGAGTTTGAGCCTGAGGCAGGTTCTCTTGTCTCCTTCCAATCAGCACTGTCTTCAGTGTGAGGTACAGAAGAGTCATCAGTGTCTTCAGAAGAGTCTCCAGTATGGTGCTCAGTCTTTGGTTGTAAACTGCTCTCTGGATCTGAGTTCCTGGCTGGTTCTGGTCCTCGACAGTCATCTCCATCAGCTTCTGTTTCCATGTGTTCAGTTTGTCTTTGATGAGGCTGTGAGGACTGAGGTTTCTCTTTATCATCTTCACTCTTCACAGGGTCAGGAGTGAAAATGGACTTGGTGATATCAGCCTCCTCCAGCTCCTGAAGCTGCTCTCCCTCCTGACTGATCCTGAGTTCCTCCTGTTCCTGCTTAATGTGTGGGGGGGGGCTCTGGGTCCTCCTGGTCCAGACTGGAGCTCCACTCCTGCTGGTCAGGGAGAGGCTCTTCTTTAACCACCACCAGCTGCTGGACATCTGCAGGAAACAGGAAACACACTGTTATATCAGTCTTGGACCTAGTCAATATAATTAGTTATGTTATTGAATTACTGTTTCCAGAGAAGAGAGGCCCATCGTCTCTTCCGCAATTATTAGGGGTGAGCGGAAGTGCAAAGAGGCCCTCCTCAGGATAATACAGTTAAGTCTTGTTAGTTAGGTGGTTCATATCCTGACAGGGTATGAATTACACCTAAAGAGGTCATGAGATAATGACTTTTCGACATCTGGAACATATGTGGGTGTGTTGGCTAATGTAAGGAACATGTCTGTCTTATGGACATAGTTAACATGGGACTTTTCCTTAAAATGTACTGAAGTCCGCACAATGTAAATGTGATGTCAACTACCAATGCAAATTCCCTGCCAAGGGCAAGACAAATGTTACCAACTATGCCTACACACATTATGGGACGGGTGGCGCAGTGGTCTGTGCATCCGATCATCAGATCAAGGGGGAGTGCTGGGGAACTCCAGTTCGAAACCCGCTCCTGCCGCCACTGCGTCAGGCCGTTGTGTCCTTGGGCAAGACACTTCACCCGGATTTGCTCCTGTGGGTATTGTCCACAGTACATGTATAATACCAATGTGTACCTGTAAAAGCGCCTCGATGTCTTCGAGGCGTGAAGATGGACGGTGTGGCGCAGTGCGCTGTGCAATGATCATCAGATCAAGGGGTGAAACCCGCTGCTGCTGCGTCTGTAAAGCCGGTGTGTCCTTGGGCAAGACACTTCACCTGAACTTGCTCCTGTGGGTATTGTCCACAGTATCTGACCATTGCATGTATCATATATGTGTAATGTGTGTATATGTAAAGCGCTTCGAGTCATTGATAAAGCGCTATAATAAATGTAAGGAATTATTATTAATTATGCAACCCTTGGGGGTTCTATTTTGTTGTTATTCAGTGTTACCAGGGGCACGAACTTCTGACCGGTGTTCCCTCTTGGTTTAGTCCGTGGGGGAGTGCTTAAGTGTGGGTACACATGTTCACCTGGTGCACAAGGTTATGGAGGTGGGGGTCTTGCTGGTGCTCAAGTGCCCATATACATCACCCCATGTTCCCATGACTGGTACCCTGCTAAAGAGACACTATTTCGGGGTAAACTGTATCCATGTTGACCCCTGGTTCTTCATCCTTATACCCTGGATGCATGTAGATGGGCCTGGAAGAATGCAATGTGGAGTTCCAATGCAAATCGGCTTAAGTCCAGTCAGGGTCTGGACATGTTGCCATGACTGTTACCCTGCTAAAGAGACACTATTTCGGGGTAAACTGTATCCATGTTGACCCCTGGTTCTTGTTCCTTGTACCCTGGATGCATGTAGATGGGCCTGGAAGAATGCAATGTGGAGTTACAATGCAAATCGGCTTAAGTCCAGTCAGGGTCTGGACATGTTGCCATGACTGTTACCCTGCTAAAGAGACACTATTTCGGGGTAAACTGTATCCATGTTGACCCCTGGTTCTTGTTCCTTGTACCCTGGATGCATGTAGATGGGCCTGGAAGAATGCAATGTGGAGTTCCAATGCAAATCGGCTTAAGTCCAGTCAGGGTCTGGACATGTTGCCATGACTGTTACCCTGCTAAAGAGACACTATTTCGGGGTAAACTATATCCATGTTGACCCCTGGTTCTTCATCCTTATACCCTGGATGTATGTTGGTGTCCCTGGAAGAATGCAATGTGGAGTTCCAATGCAAATCGGCTTAAGTCCAGTCAGGGTCTGGACATGTTGCCATGACTGTTGCCCTGCTAAAGATACACTATTTCGGGGTAAACTGTATCCATGTTGACCCCTGGTTCTTCATCCTTGTACCCTGGATGTATGTTGGTGTCCCTGGAAGAATGCAATGTGGAGTTCCAATGCAAATCGGCTTAAGTCCAGTCAGGGTCTGGACATCTTCCCATGACTGTTACCCTGCTAAAGAGACACTATTTTGGGGTAAACTGTATCCATGTTGACCCCTGGTTCTTCATCCTTGTACCCTGGATGTATGTTGGTGTCCCTGGAAGAATACAATGTGGAGTTCCAATGCAAATCGGCTTAAGTCCAGTCAGGGTCTGGACATGTTGCCATGACTGTTACCCTGCTAAAGAGACACTATTTCGGGGTAAACTGTATCCATGTTGACCCCTGGTTCTTCATCCTTGTACCGTGGATGTATGTTGGTGTCCCTGGAAGAATGCAATGTGGAGTTCCAATGCAAATCGGCTTAAGTCCAGTCAGGGTCTGGACATCTTCCCATGACTGTTACCCTGCTAAAGAGACACTATTTCGGGGTAAACTGTATCCATGTTGACCCCTGGTTCTTCATCCTTGTACCCTGGATGTATGTTGGTGTCCCTGGAATAATGCAATGTGGAGTTCCAATGCAAATCGGCTTAAGTCCAGTCAGGGTCTGGACATGTTGCCATGACTGTTACCCTGCTAAAGAGACACTATTTTGGGGTAAACTGTATCAATGTTGCCCCCTGGTTCTTGTTCCTTGTACCCTGGATGTATGTTGGTGTCCCTGGAAGAATGCAATGTGGAGTTCCAATGCAAATCGGCTTAAGTCCAGTCAGGGTCTGGACATGGTGCCATGACTGTTACCCTGCTAAAGAGACACTATTTCGGGGTAAACTGTATCCATGTTGACCCCTGGTTCTTCATCCTTATACCCTGGATGTATGTTGGTGTCCCTGGAAGAATGCAATGTGGAGTTCCAATGCAAATCGGCTTAAGTCCAGTCAGGGTCTGGACATCTTCCCATGACTGTTACCCTGCTAAAGAGACACTATTTCGGGGTAAACTGTATCCATGTTGACCCCTGGTTCTTCATCCTTGTACCCTGGATGTATGTTGGTGTCCCTGGAATAATGCAATGTGGAGTTCCAATGCAAATCGGCTTAAGTCCAGTCAGGGTCTGGACATGTTGCCATGACTGTTACCCTGCTAAATAGACACTATTTCGGGGTAAACTGTATCCATGTTGCCCCCTGGTTCTTGTTCCTTGTACCCTGGATGTATGTTGGTGTCCCTGGAAGAATGCAATGTGGAGTTCCAATGCAAATCGGCTTAAGTCCAGTCAGGGTCTGGACATGTTGCCATGACTGTTACCCTGCTAAAGAGACACTATTTTGGGGTAAACTGTATCCATGTTGACCCCTGGTTCTTCATCCTTATACCCTGGATGTATGTTGGTGTCCCTGGAAGAATGCAATGTGGAGTTCCAATGCAAATCGGCTTAAGTCCAGTCAGGGTCTGGACATGTTGCCATGACTGTTACCCTGCTAAAGAGACACTATTTCGGGGTAAACTGTATCCATGTTGACCCCTGGTTCTTCATCCTTGTACCCTGGATGTATGTTGGTGTCCCTGGAAGAATGCAATGTGGAGTTCCAATGCAAATCGGCTTAAGTCCAGTCAGGGTCTGGACATCTTCCCATGACTGTTACCCTGCTAAAGAGACACTATTTCGGGGTAAACTGTATCCATGTTGACCCCTGGTTCTTCATCCTTGTACCCTGGATGTATGTTGGTGTCCCTGGAATAATGCAATGTGGAGTTCCAATGCAAATCGGCTTAAGTCCAGTCAGGGTCTGGACATGTTGCCATGACTGTTACCCTGCTAAAGAGACACTATTTCGGGGTAAACTGTATCCATGTTGCCCCCTGGTTCTTGTTCCTTGTACCCTGGATGTATGTTGGTGTCCCTGGAAGAATGCAATGTGGAGTTCCAATGCAAATCGGCTTAAGTCCAGTCAGGGTCTGGACATCTTCCCATGACTGGTACCCGCCTTAAGAGACACTATTTCGGGGTAAACTGTATCCATGTTGACCCCTGGTTCTTCATCCTTGTACCCTGGATGTATGTTGGTGTCCCTGGAAGAATGCAATGTGGAGTTCCAATGCAAATCGGCTTAAGTCCAGTCAGGGTCTGGACATCTTCCCATGACTGTTACCCTGCTAAAGAGACACTATTTTGGGGTAAACTGTATCCATGTTGACGCCTGGTTCTTGTTCCTTGTACCCTGGATGCATGTAGATGGGTCTGGAAGCATGCAATGTGGAGTTCCAATGCAAATCGGCTTAAGTCCAGTCAGGGTCTGGACATGTTGCCATGACTGTTACCCTGCTAAAGAGACACTATTTTGGGGTAAACTGTATCCATGTTGACCCCTGGTTCTTCATCCTTATACCCTGGATGTATGTTGGTGTCCCTGGAAGAATGCAATGTGGAGTTCCAATGCAAATCGGCTTAAGTCCAGTCAGGGTCTGGACATGTTGCCATGACTGTTACCCTGCTAAAGAGACACTATTTCGGGGTAAACTGTATCCATGTTGACCCCTGGTTCTTCATCCTTGTACCCTGGATGTATGTTGGTGTCCCTGGAAGAATGCAATGTGGAGTTCCAATGCAAATCGGCTTAAGTCCAGTCAGGGTCTGGACATCTTCCCATGACTGTTACCCTGCTAAAGAGACACTATTTCGGGGTAAACTGTTTCCATGTTGACCCCTGGTTCTTCATCCTTGTACCCTGGATGTATGTTGGTGTCCCTGGAATAATGCAATGTGGAGTTCCAATGCAAATCGGCTTAAGTCCAGTCAGGGTCTGGACATGTTGCCATGACTGTTACCCTGCTAAAGAGACACTATTTCGGGGTAAACTGTATCCATGTTGCCCCCTGGTTCTTGTTCCTTGTACCCTGGATGTATGTTGGTGTCCCTGGAAGAATGCAATGTGGAGTTCCAATGCAAATCGGCTTAAGTCCAGTCAGGGTCTGGACATCTTCCCATGACTGGTACCCGCCTTAAGAGACACTATTTCGGGGTAAACTGTATCCATGTTGACCCCTGGTTCTTCATCCTTGTAACCTGGATGTATGTTGGTGTCCCTGGAAGAATGCAATGTGGAGTTCCAATGCAAATCGGCTTAAGTCCAGTCAGGGTCTGGACATCTTCCCATGACTGTTACCCTGCTAAAGAGACACTATTTCGGGGTAAACTGTATCCATGTTGACGCCTGGTTCTTGTTCCTTGTACCCTGGATGCATGTAGATGGGTCTGGAAGAATGCAATGTGGAGTTCCAATGCAAATCGGCTTAAGTCCAGTCAGGGTCTGGACATGTTGCCATGACTGTTACCCTGCTAAAGAGACACTATTTAGGGGTAAACTGTATCCATGTTGACCCCTGGTTCTTGTTCCTTGTACCCTGGATGCATGTAGATGGGCCTGGAAGAATGCAATGTGGAGTTCCAATGCAAATCGGCTTAAGTCCAGTCAGGGTCTGGACATGTTGCCATGACTGGTACCCGCCTTAAGAGACACTATTTCGGGTTAAACTGTATCCATGTTTACCCCTGGTTCTTCATCCTCATACCCTGGATGTATGTTGGTGTCCCTGGAATAATGCAATGTGGAGTTCCAATGCAAATCGGCTTAAGTCCAGTCAGGGTCTGGACATCTTCCCATGACTGGTACCCGCCTTAAGAGACACTATTTCGGGGTAAACTGTATCCATGTTGACCCCTGGTTCTTCATCCTTGTACCCTGGATGTATGTTGGTGTCCCTGGAAGAATGCAATGTGGAGTTCCAATGCAAATCGGCTTAAGTCCAGTCAGGATCTGGCCATCTTCCCATGACTGTTACCCTGCTAAAGAGACACTATTTCGGGGTAAACTGTATCCATGTTGCCCCCTGGTTCTTGTTCCTTGTACCCTGGATGTATGTTGGTGTCCCTGGAAGAATGCAATGTGGAGTTCCAATGCAAATCGGCTTAAGTCCAGTCAGGGTCTGGACATCTTCCCATGACTGTTACCCGCCTTAAGAGACACTATTTCGGGGTAAACTGTATCCATGTTGACCCCTGGTTCTTTATCCTTGTACCCTGGATGTATGTTGGTGTCCCTGGAAGAATGCAATGTGGAGTTCCAATGCAAATCGGCTTAAGTCCAGTCAGGGTCTGGACATCTTCCCATGACTGGTACCCGCCTTAAGAGACACTATTTCGGGGTAAACTGTATCCATGTTGACCCCTGGTTCTTCTCTCCTGGTGTCCATTTCATGTACATTTCCTCGTGTCCATTTCATGTACATTTCCTCGTGTCCATTTCATGTACATTTCCTCGTGTCCATTTCATGTACATTTCCTCGTGTCCATTTCATGTACATTTGATGGGGGAGTCACATGTGGATGAAATGGACCCGATTCCCGGAGGTTCCGGGCCGAATTTGGGAGCTCATATGCGGCCTGCCGTGCACCCCCACCCGTGGAAAGCAAAAAAAAGTAAATAAAACGGTCAATTATATCTTAAATTCATCAAAAACTACGTTTTTAAAAATTCTCGAAAAACGGCTAAGTGCCAACGGGTGAGGGGGTCAACCCTTCGGCGCTTCGGGCGGAAGCCCCGGAGACATTTCCACTGACCCGTTGCACTTTTCAACGTAGAGGGGAATTCAGACCTCCCCTCCTCCGTTAACAATTTTCATTCATCTTTTCCAAGCTACCTTCTGCACGAAATCGGAAACCCGGTTTTTGAGAGCACTTAGAAAAAAACGGCCTATTTCTCATGATGGGGAAATCATGGAGGAATGCGTACGATGAGTGAGCACTTTGGATCGGATACAATTGTTGCCCGGAGAACCCCCAATCACGGTTCTTACAAAACTTTACGTTTTTGAACTGGCCTCTGGAGGAATGCAAGGGGAGTTTCGACGGAATAACGAGACACTATTTTCGGACACATTTTATCCATTTTAACCCCTTTCTCTGGTTCTTCCTAAAGTTAACTTTCACTTTTTCTGACTCTGGAGGAATGCAAGGGGAGTTGCCAGGGGACTCTACCTGCATTATGAGGCACTATTTCCGGACACATTTTCACCATTTTCACCCCTTTTCTGCGGTTCTTCCAAAAGTTAACTTTAACTTTTTCTGACTCTGGAGGAATGCAAGGAGAGTTGCCAAGGGACTCTACCTGCATTATGAGGCACTATTTCCGGACACATTTTCACCATTTTAACCCCTTTCTCTGGTTCTTCCAAAAGTTAACTTTAACTTTTTCTGACTCTGGAGGAATGCAAGGGGAGTTGCCAGGGGACTCTACCTGCATTATGAGGCACTATTTCCGGACACATTTTCAACATTTTCACCCCTTTTCTGCGGTTCTTCCAAAAGTTAACTTTAACTTTTTCTGACTCTGGAGGAATGTAGGGTGAGTTGTCAGGGGACTCTACCCGCCTTAGGAGGCACTATTCCCGGATACATTTTATCCATTTTAACCTCTTTCTCTGGTTCTCTGGTTGCATCCGTCTCTGGATCATGTAAGAATGCATCCGCTGCATGAGGACTTTGGATCGGATACAATTGTTGCCTGGATGACCCCCAATCATGGTTCTTACCAAACTTAACGTTTTGAACTGGTCTCCGGAAGAAAGTAAGGGGAGTTGCCAGGGGACTCGACCCGCCTTAGGAGGCACTATTTCACCCAGTTTTGGCTCCCGCCTTGCCTGGATGATAGGACCGATAGATGACAGGGATCTCTGCCCGCCTAACGAGTGCCTAAATGGGACACCTTTCGCACGATGATGCAAATGGGTTATTTATTGAAAATAAACCGGAGAGATTTGACATGGGGTCTTTCTAGTTCGCTGAGTGCAACTTTCTTATTTTCACCTATCCTTCTTTGTCCCCCCCGGTTCTATACATTATACTGGTGACACTTCCCGGTACCGAAAAGCTCAGGCATACAAAAATGATGGCGATCGGTTGTCCTATCTGTAATAGTCCCTACCGTGCCCTGAGCAAGCACCTGCTGAGGAACCATAGTGTGCGTAATTTAGTGGAAAGAAGAATTCTGCTGTTGTTGGCGAAAGGACGGATAAACATTAGGCTCCATCCCTGCATTATTGCAGGATGCGAGTACAACGGGACAAGGCTGGACCGCCACTTGTACAGAAACCATGTTGAGCTGTCCCGGCAGGAATTACATGTGGTTTTAACTAAACTAAAAATGAAAGTGGCCACGAAGAAGATTTATTAACTCAGTTTGACAAACCCCACAGTAGCAATGATTACCTCTTGGGATGTGGACACTGTGGGTGATGATGTCCTGTCACAACCTCCACCCTTGTCCCCAGTGATTAAATGTGACAACCCGGACTGTAAGGAATGGAGGATGGATGCAAACAGAATGAAGGCTCAGAGGGACATATATGCTGCTGAGGTGAAATCCCTGCGCTGCATGCTGCAGCAGAGGATTAAACGTAACCGAAAGAGGATGAACCAGAGGGCCGAGGACCAAGAGCGGGTGTTTCTAAGGAAACGATCCCGAACAGAGTCAACACCAAAGAGGCTGTCCAAGTCCAAAGGTCCCTCCTGCAGGAAGTCCCCCATTGCCTCTCACACACCTGTATCCAGCTCCTCAGAACCTGCATCCATAGATACCGAGGCCTCGTCATCCTCCCCTCCCATACATTCCCCCTGGTTCAGCGGCAGGGGCCGGGGGAATCGAATGCGGGACATTACATTCCCACGCATCATGGAGAAGTATCTGCAAGGCTACCGGGACCATTATGAGGGCATCGATCCAACAGTGAGGCTCCAAGAAAACGCAGTCTCCAAAATAAGCAGAGTCAAATCATTCCTAAGCTTCATGGCACACGGTTTCAATCGCCTGTCTGACTGGCTCTTTTTGAGGGATCTGAAGAGGATACGTGGGTGGTCCCGGAGCCTGATAAAGTCAAGCCTACAGGTCACGACATCTGACTTCTATATCAAAAATATATCACACTTTCTCAAGTACATGAATGAAACACCATGCAAGGGGAGCAGGCTCAACCAGAATGACATGATTTTAATCACACGGGAAGTTGCTGCCATCCAGAAGTCCATGAGAAAGAAGGTGTTTATCCACCAGATGCAGGTGAAGCGGGACAAGATGGAAGGTCTGCCAAGCCATAAAGACATCATGGCATGTTTGACTGCGGCCAAAACTCGCATCCCTCAGCTCCTGGACGTGATGACCAGCAATCCGACTCACGCAACCCGGAGCCTGCTCTATGGGTACATGACCCTCAATTGGAGCTGCATTTATGGGCACCGTCCGGGGGTCTACTCCAACATGACCAACACGGAGGTCCTAAAGGCGGAGATAACTGGCACTGCCTTTGGCCACCTCATCCACGTGAGTGAGCTATTAAAATATGTGTTTATTCTGGCAGTGATACACATGTTGTGGATGATTGATACTTGTATTGACGCTCTCTAACTCTGTCATAACAGGTAAGCAACCACAAGACGGCCAACGCGTTCGGGGAAGCGCAGATGTACCTCACCATAGAAGAATTTGGATGGATGAAGAGATGGCTGGAAATCAAGGGGACGCTGACCGGCACCAACAACCGCTACTTCCTCTGCATAGCGGGGAAGAACCCATAGAGGAACCTTGCCACCTTCCTGAGGTTGGCATGGGCTGATGTTGGACTAAAAGGTCCCATTAACTTCACCGACCTCCGCACAGTCCACGCCGATAATGCGAAGAGGTTTCAGGACATAAGCAACCGCCAAAGAGTGAGTGATTTCATGTGTCACAACACTGCAACTGCAGACACATTTTATGCCAAGAATCCTTCTTTGAAGGAGGCTGCGGACATACGAATGCTCTTCACAGAGTCACTGCAAGCAGCGGCCGCAGCAGCATCAGGGGTGAGTGAAGACAATTTGGGGGACATTGACATCCACAGTGACCGTGACAGCTCTGGAGAGGAGCATAGCCCTACTCCCTACCAAGACTCCACCGATACCGAGACGTCAGATGAATTATACAAAGACTTCAACGCTTGGAGAGCGGCGAAGAGGGAACAGTCAATGGCCGAACACAGTCCCTCAGACACGGGTGAAGAGAGGGTGCCAGCCTCTGCACCAACTTCACCCGATACGGACAATGTTGCCAGGGACCAACTTGTAAATATGCAATGTTTTGTTGTACTCAGTCCGCTTGTGCTGGATGAGTTAATAATGTTATAATGTTATAAAGTGTCAATGTATATATTTCTGTAAATAAAGTTTGTTAAAATTACTTAATTTGTCCTCTTTTTTATAACCCAATATGGGTGTTTCCCCATTAAGATCCCCAGGGGCACGAGGTTCTGGTGGTGTGCATGAAGGGGTTTAGTCCACGTGAGGAGTGCTCAAATGTGGGAGGATGTGTAAGGCAGCGGAGGGTAAAACAAGTTAAAGTGTGAACCTCCAGCAGGGCAGGTGGTGCTGCTGTGAATAAGGCCGACTATGGAGTCCGATGGGCGGACTGTAAAGCACCGCGAAATAGACCCCCTGATAGGTAACCAGGGCCATGAGAACATCCTCCATAGGAGGGTGGGTGCTGCTGCTGTGAATAAGTCCGACTATGGAGTCCGATGGGCGGACTGTAAAGCACCGCAAAATAGACCCCCTGATAGGTAACCAGGGCCATGAGAACATCCTCCATAGGAGGGTGGGTGCTGCTGCTGTGAATAAGTCCGACTATGGTGTCCGATGGGCGGACTGTAAAGCACCGCAAAATAGACCCCCTTATAGGTTACCAGGGGCACGAGTTTCTTGAGGGTGTAATCATCTGGGTTTAGTCCGTGGGGGAGTGCTTAAGTTCGGGGGCCCGGGGTCCCAAGGTGCGCGAGGTTATGGAAGTACGCATGTCAGGTAGATATGCTGGAGGTCTGTAGTCCGTGTTTTGGGTCTCTGTGAGCGGCCAAAGTGAGGTGGTTTTCCCGGTGTATGTCATGGAAGTCTGAGATAGCCTGTTTGCCCATGTCAAATCTTATTATGAGGCACTATTTTGGGATACATTTTATCCATTTTAACCCCTTTCTCTGGTTCTTCCAAAAGTGAACTTTAACTTATTTAGCCTCTGGAGGAATGCAAGGGGAGTTGCCAGGGGACTCTACCTGCATTATGAGGCACTTTTTTGGGATACATTTTATCCATTTTAACCCCTTTCTCTGGTTCTTCCAAAAGTTCACTTATACTTATTTAGCCTGTGGAGGAATGCAAGGGTAGTTATCAGAGGACTCTACCTGCATTATGATGCACTATTTTGGGATACATTTTATCCATTTTAACCCCTTTCTCTGGTTCTTCCAAAAGTTCACTTATACTTATTTAGCCTGTGGAGGAATGCAAGGGTAGTTATCAGGGGAGTCTACCTGCATTATGATGCACTATTTTGGGATACATTTTATCCATTTTAACCCCTTTCTCTGGTTCTTCCAAAAGTTCACTTATACTTATTTAGCCTGTGGAGGAATGCAAGGGTAGTTATCAGGGGAGTCTACCTGCATTATGAGGCACTATTCCCGGGTACATTTTATCCATTTTATCCATTCTGTACATTTGGCTTACCGCGACTGGTAGTTAATGTCGCTACGGGGGACGCGTATATCCCTAAGGTATGTAAGGGAAATTGTGTGTGCGTTCATTACAGCTGCTATATATGATGTGAAAGACTTGTACTCGTTGGAGCATTACCACTATTGACTGCTTGTGTGCAAGGTAATGTTTCCTCATTATTAATCGTTTTTTTCCGATTACGTTGTTTTCATAATCGTTGCAAGCCAAAATCGTAATAGAGAATAAAATACGATTAATTGCACAGCCCTAATTCAAACCTTATTTAAGTAAAAGTATGCAAGTATTATCAGAACATTGTATGGCACCCTCTTATGTCATAGTAATGATGGTGCTGTTGAGATCTTCATAGTATCAAGTGAATACTTAAAACGAAAGTTAGTTATAATGAAATATAATCAATTATATTCTTATATAACCCACAATGAAAATGCTTCATATTTTATGATTTTCTATATTTACAGTATAAACAAAACACAAGTGGTTTGTTAAGTTGAGTGTGTAAGGCCTATAATGGTTTCACTGATAAGGGAGAGACAGTTTCTTCCCTCTTCCCTCACAGCAGTACACAGGGAGGGGGGCTCCTGACTTAAGGAGAAAAAGACAGAGGCCCCAAAAAGGTTGTTATGTCATAGCCATAGAACAGGGGTCGGCAACCTTTTTGATATGAAGTGCCATTAAAAAAAATATATATCAGTGTGCTGACGATCGTGAATTATCAAGGGGGGGGGGGCGGGCGAAGAGATCGACGCTCGTGAACTGTCAACAGGAGGGCGGGGGGAGCCTCGCTGCGGGGAAGCAGTGTGTGGACCTGTCAGGGATGCTCTGATCGGATCGAGTGGGCGGGGCCTATGGGGATCTTCCATTTAAAGTTATGTTTAAAACTCAGTTAATGGGGCTCATTCATCACTGGTGCTTCCACCAACAACAACCAACATAATTGTTACATTCAAATGAAGTACATTATTCAAGTTTACATTAACTTTGGATAATAACACGGGAGAAATGAACGGAAGCGCTCTCTTTTCCTCTCTCCCCTTACATTCTGTCAGTATCTCATGCAGCTCACTGATCCAGTAATGAGTGACCCGAAATTGAAGAATAACTATATGTATAACTAGTTTAGCTTGTTCCAGAGGTAGATCAAATAGCTAAGTGTGTAAGGTCTAACGGCCCCTACACACGGCGGCGTGCGTTGCCGCTTCAACGCTTCTGCCCATTCACTTTGAATGGGGTGACGTCACGATTCGCCGAACTGCATTGTGGGAGCAAAGCGTAGCTTCTCTCGCGGTGCTCGCTGCAAAAGTAGAGCAATGTTCTACTTTTGACGCCTCGACGGAGGCGTCAGCCAATCGAATCATATGCCAGTACAAGCTCTAGCCAATCAAACCGCGTGCTTGTGTGTCTGGGTCGGGAGATTCATGTGATTGGTTGTTGGTCGAGTTTCAGCCCCCCCCCGCCGGCAAGCGACAACGCACGCCGCTGTGTGTAGGGGCCGTTACTCTTGTGCGTTTTGCTCCGCTCACCGGTCCGACACTTTAAAATACTGCCAGACCGGTGAAGCCATTTTGGAGAGCATGTTTTGCCATGCACAGAGAGAAAAGTGTCATGTATTTTATGTCATGCGATCGGCTCTCGCGATCGGCATTTTTAGAGAGCACCGATCGATCGGCAGAGAGTGAGTATCGGTCGATATCGATCGGCGGCCGATCGATCGGAGCATCCTTAACTTACATGATGCCGAATTTAACAAACAAATTAAAATAATTGGTTTAAAAAGCATAATAATAAGGACGATCGTCCGTTCTGTGATTCTCCAGAACACACATGGCCAGTCCGCCCCTGTGTAGAATGTTATTTCAATGAGAGATGAGCAGATCGCCACTGGGCTTTCAACTAAAGACACAGCCACGCAAAAACTGCGGCATTTGTACAGCTCCTTATGGGTACTGCAATTTGTGAAGTGCTTTCCTCTGTGGTGAAACGATCAGCACTGCACCACGGAGAAAAGCGACAGAAAGTCGCCTGGAGTTAAAGAGAGCGGGGCTGCGTTGCGTGCATAGCTTCCTTCTGCAGGTAACGGGGAGACGCGCTCTGGCGGCGGTCTCGTTCAGGATCCGAAAATAAAATGTTAATGTTTTGAACACTTATTCCACTTATTCCTAGTGTGCCACTGGTTACCGTGCCGCGTGCCAGGGGTTGCCGACCCCTGCCACAGAATATGTCTGGTCATGCCCAGTTTCCACAAATATGGGTGTGGAGGAGTTGTCTTATGTTCTATCCTGTTTTTGAGCATAAAGACTGGCGGATGGGGAGGAACCTTTTTTTTTTTGGAGAGAGCGAGAGAGAGGGGGGGGGGGGGTTCCCCTGGTATGCTCTCTCTTGGAAAGCTCTGTCCCTCAGAGCTGGGTCTTTGCTCTCTGTAAGGTTCTCTCAAACTTGGTAAATATCTCTCAAATGTCTTGATTGAATGCTGAGTGAATTACTTTGTTGAATGAGTGGAATGAATTGAGATGTGTTTGTGAGTATTAGTAACCGCTACCTGTGAGGATCTTCCTCCGAATACCTGCGGGAGATAGGTATGTGTTTGTGAATGTTAGTACCCGCCCTCTGTTGGCGTCGTTTGGACAACAAAAACAGAGTGAAGCTCTCATACCATAAACAATCTTTGAGCACAGACACCGTCCTGCAGAGAGCACACAGCCCAACAGCACGTTTTTGGTCTAGCATCATTTAACAAAACGTTTGCATTAAGACTAGCTGGTCCATTGTAAAGGTCAGTCCACCTTAAATGAGCAGTGGGTGATCAGCAGGTGAAAGGCAGGACACGGGAACTTGGTCCTGAGGAGATGTAACGATTATTAAAAAAGAAATAGTCGAGTCAAGGGGTCAAAGAAATGAACATTTGTGATTATTAGCGAATCGGTTGCAGATGGGTGAAAACAGGCTTAGGGAGTAACGTATTACATGTAACGGCATTAGGTCATCAGGATACAAAATAGGAAAATGTATTCCCTTACAGTTACAGAAGCAAAAAAACTCCGATAACAGGTACATTTATGTAAAACAGGGCTCATTAACAGGATAGCAATGATACAAAACATTTAGAAATAAAGAAACAATACATCAAATCATCCTATATGGAAACTTGGAGCCCTCAATCCAAATAAAATGGTTCATCAACAGTCAGTGGTTAACGTATATATCAGAATGACAAAAACATTAAACATATTGTCCACTTATGTTGATAAAGATGGAGTTCATTTAAGTCTTATATGGATGTTGTACAACAATGTTAATCCAGTCAGACAGATTTATCTCACGTGTGAACTGTCATAAGACTTATTCATTGTCCTCTCCATCAGCTTCTGTTTCCATGTGTTCAGCTGAGCTGCTTATTGGAGGCTCTGCCTCTCCGTTATCCTCAGTTTGAATTTCATTAAGCTGTGAGGACTGACGACCAACACACTTGTGCCTTTTGAAATGATTATGCCATTTAGATATTTTGTCACACACATTACAGCTGTATATTTCCTCTCCTGTGTGGACTCTCATGTGTGGACTCTCATGTGTCTCTTTAAACTTCCACTCTGTGAAAAATCTTTCTTACAGACTGAGCAGATGTGTGCTTTCTCTCCTGTGTGGACTCTCATGTGTTCCTTTAATCTTCCACACCGTGAAAAAGCTTTCTTACAGACTGCGCATATGTGTGCTTTCTCTCCTGTGTGGACTCTCATGTGTGTCTTTAAATTTCCACTCAGTGAAAAAGCTTTCTTACAGACTGAGCAGCTGTGTGCTTTCTCTCCTGTGTGGACTCTCATGTGTGTCTTTAAATTTCCACTCTCTGAAAAAGCTTTCTCACAAACTGAGCAGCAAAAGGGTTTCTCTCCTGTGTGGATTCTCCTGTGTTTATTTAGAACTTGTGTATATCTAAAAGCTTTCTTACAGACTGAGCAGCTGAATGGTTTCTTTTCAGCACTACGTCGGGGATCACTGAATGATTCTTGTATATTTTTCAGTGAGTTTGAGCCTGAGGCAGGTTCTCTGGTCTCCTTCCAATCAGCACTGTGTTCAGCGTCAGGTTCAGAAGAGTCATCAGTGTCTTCAGAAGAGTCTCCAGTGTGGTCCTCAGTCTTTGGTTGTAAACTGCTCTCTGGTTCTGAGTTCCTGGCTGGTTCTGGTCCTCGACAGTCCTCTCCATCAGGTTCTGTTTCCATGTGTTCAGTTGGTCTTTGATCAGGCTGTGAGGACTGAGGTTTCTCTTTATCATCTTCACTCTTCACAGGGTCAGGAGTGAAAGTGGACTTGGTGATATCAGCCTCCTCCAGCTCCTGAAGCTGCTCTCCCTCCTGACTGATCCTGAGTTCCTCTAGTTCCTGCTTAATGTGTGGGGGGGGCTCTGGGTCCTCCTGGTCCAGACTGGAGCTCCACTCCTGCTGGTCAGGGAGAGGCTCTTCTTTAACCACCACCAGCTGCTGGACATCTGAAGGAAACAGGAAACACACTGTTATATCAGTCTTGGACCTAGTCAATATAATTAGGTATGTTATTGAATTACAGTTTCCAGAGAAGAGAGGCCCATTGTCTCTTCCGCAATTATTAGGGGTGAGCGGAAGTGCAAAGAGGCCCTCCTCGAGATAATACAGTTAAGTCTTGTTAGTTAGGTGGTTCATAGCCTGACAGGGTATGAATTACACCTAAAGAGGTCATGAGATAATGACCTTTCCACATCTGGAACATATGTGGGTGTGTTGGCTAATGTAAGGGAAATTGTGTGTGCGTTCATTACAGCTGCTATATATGATGTGAAAGACTTGTACTCGTTGGAGCATTACCACTATTGACTGCTTGTGTGCAAGGTAATGTTTCCTCATTATTATTGATTGTTGTACAACGAAATAATAATTAATCAACTATATCTGTGTTTGTGTTTAATTGATTCCTCTGTTTTATTATTTCCTTCTGTGAGTGCTGAATTGCCACAACAACACAGTCAGAAAAAAAAATGGTCTAATTATGTTGGCTCAATTCACCTCATGTAGCCCAGCCCCTTTCCACTTACCGTTAAAAATGAAAAAGGGTTTTTTCTTCTGGTTTAGCACTAGCCGCAATGTAAACAATTAATTGTATTTGGGATTGTTCACAGATACACTACGCCAGGGCTATTCAATTAGTTTGGAATGGGGGCCGGTTATAGGAAAATGATCCAAAGCAAGGGGCCGGGAAAAAGATGGCTTGAAATATGAGCAATCATATTAAGATCTTCAGATACAGTACAACAGCATAGTGGAGTGCATATATTGTGTTTAATTCAATCAAACAACATAGCCCCAAGGCCTTTATTGATCTAAATGCTAAGTTGTGTAATGCAAGACACATTGAGAGCATCATTGCGAAAGGGAATGCAGCAAAATAATCGTTTTTCTCCGATTACGTTGTTTTCATAATCGTTGCAAGCCAAAATCGTAATAGAGATTAAAATACGATTAATTGCACAGCCCTAATTCAAACCTTATTTAAGTAAAAGTATGCAAGTATTATCAGAACATTTTATGGCACCCTCTTATGTCATAGTAATGATGGTGCTGTTGAGATCTTCATAGTATCAAGTGAATACTTAAAACGAAAGTTAGTTATAATCAAATATGATCAATCATATTCTTGTATAAACCCATAATGAAAATGCTTCTTGATGGTTTTTGAATATGTATGTATGTTTACGATTTTATCTGTTGCTGTGTTGATAACTTTGCGTTTTAAAAAGAGGGTGTTGAGATCTTCATAGTATCAAGTGAATACTTAAAACGAAAGTTAGTTATAATCAAATATAATCAATTATATTCTTATATAACCCACAATGAAAATGCTTCATATTTTATGATTTTCTATATTTACAGTATAAATAAACACAAGTGGTTTGTTAAGTTGAGTGTGTAAGGCCTATAATGGTTTCACTGATAAGGGAGAGACAGTTTCTTCCCTCTTCCCTCACAGCAATACACAGGGAGGGGGGCTCCTGACTTAAGGAGAAAAAGACAGAGGCCCCAAAAAGGTGGTTATGTCATAGCCATAGAACAGGGGTCGGCAACCTTTTTGATATGAAGTGCCATTTAAAAAATATATTTTATCAACGTGCTGACGATCGTGAATTATCAAGGGGGGGGGGGTGAAGAGCTTGACGCTTGTGAACTGTCAACAGGAGGGCAGGGGGAGCCTCGCTGCGGGGAAGCAGTGTGTGGACCTGTCAGGGATGCTTTGATCGGATTGAGTGGGCGGGGCCTATGGGGATCTTCCATTTAAAGTTATGTTTAAAACTCAGTTAATGCAGGTGTTGTTATGGCAACGTCAGTGGCCAAACAGCCATATTTACTGCTGCAAATACGTTCAAACATGCTGTCCACACGTAAAGCAGTGGCAACTATGCCACCATTTCAGCTGACTCTTTCTCAGAAATACTGTCATATAACAACCATATATTTCAGTGCTAGGTTGATGCTTAGCTAAGCTAACTATGAAACACTTTAACTGACAGGACTCAGGATTAACTGTGTAATGTAGGTAGCTTCTAGCTTAATGTCGAACAGTAAGTCAACATTTCCCAGAGAGATTTCTTTGAAATCACCAGGTAGCGCTAAAAAACACAACATTTAGATTGTATGACAAAGTGTTTATTTAATATATGTGGCTAGCTAAAGCTACTTGCTAACGGTTTAGCTTACCCGCGCGACTCAAAGTAACGTCAACGTAGCTATAATTTATGCTTTGCTTACATGTTGACATAACTTGTAAGTTTACTGACATTTACATACCTTGTTCACCTGACTCAGGTGGTGGCTCTGGGGTTGTTGTGTGAGCCACCACTTGAGAATTGCCATCTTTTTTATTAAAAAAAATTCTAATGTCCATCTTCTTCAGAAACTCCGCGTCCACGGCTGAAAGTTGAAAGTTTAAACACTGTCACAGAGGAGAGGTACGTACCAGGGTTTCCGTTAGCCGGTAATTACCGGTTTTTAGTTGGTAACATTTATTCAAAACCGGTAAATTCAAAACCTGCCGGTCAAAATGTCAAAAAATCGGCCAATATTCACCCTTAATAGTTTGATCGGTGCCGATCAGGAGAGCTGGATCTGATCGATATGGACATAAACGCGAGTGAGGTATAACCGGATGCGAGAGAGAGATCAGATCAGCTGCTGAGTCAGACCGAGACACGCAGATCTGCATAATCACCTGAAGCCCCGCCTCTGTTTAGCGAGCTGCAGGAGCTGCATGATAAACTGACGGGCTGTCAGGAGAGAGAGGGAGGGAGAGGGGAAAAGAGAGGATCCGTTTCTCCCGTGTTATTATTCAAAGTTGATGTAAACTTTTCAATAATGTAAAAAACAGCCTACCCCAGGCGACGCCCATGATAAGGACGATCGTCCGTTCTGTGATTCTCCAGAACACACATGGCCAGTCTGCCCCTGTGTAGCATATTATTTCAATGAGAGATGAGCAGATCGCCACTGGGCTTTCAACTAAAGACACAGCCACGCAAAAACTTCGGCATTTGTACAGCTCCTTTTGGGTACTGCAATTTGTGAAGTGCTTTCCTCTGTGGTGAAACGATCAGCACTGCACCACGGAGGAAAGCGGCAGTAAGTCGCCTGGAGTTAAAGAGAGCGGGGCTGCGTTGCGTGCTTGGCTTCCTTCTGCAGGTAACGGGGAGACGCGGTCTGGTGGCGGTCTCGTTCAGGATCCAAAAATGTTAATGTTTTGCACACTTATTCCTAGTGTGCCACTGGTTACCGTGCCGCGTGCCAGGGGTTGCCGACCCCTGCCACAGAATATGTCTGGTCATGTCCAGTCCTGTACATCAGAGGCCATGCCCAGTTTCCACAAATATGGGTGTGGAGGAGTTGTCTTAGGTTTTTCTATCTTGTTTTTGAGCATAAAGACACTGGCGGATGGGGAGGAACCTTTTTATTTGGAGAGAGAGAGAGGGGGGGGGGGTTCCCCTGGTATGCTCTCTCTCGGTAAGCTCTGTCCCTCAGAGCTGGGTCTTTGCTCTCGGTAAGGTTCTCTCAAACTTGGTAAATATCTCTCAAATTTCTTGGTTGAATGCTGAGTGAATTACTTTGTTGAATGAGTGGAATGAATTGAGATGTGTTTGTGAGTATTAGTAACCGCCACCTATGAGGATCTTCCTCCGAATACCTGCGGGAGATAGGTATGTGTTTGTGAATGTTAGTACCCGCCATCTGTGTCGGATAGGAGTGTGTTTGTGAGTTATTAGTAACCGCTACCTGTGAGGATCTTCCTCCGAATACCTGCGGGAGATAGGTATGTGTTTGTGGTTGTTAGTACCCGCCATCTGTGTCTGATAGGAGTGTGTTTGTGAGTATTAGTAACCGCTACCTGTGAGGATCTGAAAAAAGGTATGGAATTGATCTCAATTGATTTGGTGAATGAAAAGTTGAATGTGCTTTTTATTATCACCGGTCTTTTATGAGGAAATGCCTCTAAATTATATCGGGAGATTTAAAAATCACAACTGAATTGGGCAGTTGAAATTACAATTGTGGTAATAAATGTAAAACTGTGAATAAAAGTTAAAACGAGAGAAGGTAAAAACCCTGTATTAGTTTGGACCTATTTTTCTTCAAATAAACTGATCCCACCTTTTGGACTGGGACAACTTAAAAGACATCTGCGCCCTCCTCTCCTGCTTCAAAGGTAAGATTGCACCCTGCCACACTCACACTTAGGTAGGGCCACACCTCATTTACTGATATCAAAATCCTTCGGGATCGCTTAAACAGATTTAAGAGAGTTGTTTCAATTGAAACAGCAGTTAATTGAACCTGGTTCTTCAGGAGTTAATAGAGGTGAGATCTTGCTGACGTTGGTGGATCTGAGCCAAGCAGTAAACTTACATAGACTCAATAACTTCGGTGAGGTTAATTAGTAGGTCTAAGTAATTTGCCGGAATAAATTATCAGCTCCGCACCAACCCTGTCAGTGTTTCATTTATGATGTTTCTTGATTATTTTGTATGTTGCATTTTACTGCTGTAAATGTTTAAAGTTGCGCTTGTATAGATGATTATAGATGAGGGAACCTGCTAAATATTAAAATATGTGTGTTTTTTATATACAGTACCAGTCAAAAGTTTGGACACACCTTCTCATTCAATGGTTTTTGTTTATTTTTAATTTGTTTCTACTTAACACATATGGAATTATCTTTTAACAAAAAAGTGTGATTTTTATTCTAGATTCTTCAAAGCAGCCCCCTTTTGCTTTGCACACAGCTAGTGCAATTAATGGCTCACCAACTTTAACATAAACACAGATATGGTTGAGATTAATCAATATTCAGTTGCACAACAACAAATAATAATATTGGAGTACATCACCTTGCTTCAACAGCAACCAATCGCGGAAATGCCCCTAACAAAAGGCCTCTCTGACCTGTGTGACCTTAATGAATAAGCAAGAAATACGCTGTAATAAGAAATCTCCCATAACAAGGTCGTCACCTGGAATGGTTTTCCATTAACACATGTGCCTTGTCAAGAGTCAATTTGTGGAATTACTTGCCTTCTTAATGTGTTTGAGGTAGGGTTAGTGCACAGTGGAGAGCCCTATTTCACTACTGTTGTACTCCATATTATGGCAAGAGCCACTCAACTCAGTGAAGAGAAACGACCGTCCATCATCACTTTAAGAAATGAAGGCCAGTCAATCCGGAACATTTCAAGAACTTTGAATGTATCCTCAAGTGCACTCACAAAACCCACCGAACGCTATAATAATTCCATATATGTTGTTTTATAGTTTTGATGTCTTCAGTATTAATCTACAATGTAGTAAATAATAATATTGGAGTACATCACCTTGCTTCAAAAGCAACCAATCGCGGAAATGCCCCAACGAGTAGCAGTTTTACACAGGCATATATAGCTACTGTAATGAACACACCAGTGATTCCCACTGCATGTTAATACTTTGGGGGGCCCCCAAAGTATAATGGCTCCCCCCAAAGTATAATTTGTGTGTTTTTGTTTTTTTTTACTCAGTGAGCACTCATTTGCATTTGCATTGGTGGCAATGAGTGCTCAGTGAGTAAAACAAACTTAAAAAACCATAAATTATACTTTGGGGGGAGCCACCCATAAATTATACTTTGGGGGGAGCCACCCATAAATTATACTTTGGGGGGAGCCATTATACTGGTAAACAGCCTCTATGGGCGCGAGTCCAGACCCACTTTTGGAATCAAATGATGACGTCAGTGGGATTATCTCCTTTATCAACTCCTAAGTATCCCCGGGACAACATCACTAGCCCCGCCCCTAAAAAGGTGTGAACTTGAGCCAATCAAGGACTACTACTACTAGGTTCTCCTTAGACGAGTTTGCCAACGGGTTCGCCAATCCTCACGGTCCTCCATACACCCGGCCAGCTCTGTGGAGCTTTCCACCCCCACATCCTTCCTCAGCACCTCCACGTATGTTGGCGTGGGGCGCCCTCTTGGTCGGTGCCTGTGTGTTGGCTCCCAGAGTACTAACTTGCCAGCTGGAAGTTCCTGGTGTCGATGGCAGTGACCTGCACATTTCAGTTTCCTGGATGCCACCTTGTCACTCAGCCTGGGTAGCCCACCAGGACTAGCCCCGCTCCTACATTTTTGAGCTCAGCTTTTAACACCATCATACCTGACATACTCGTGGAAAAACTGTCACGCCTAGGTTTCCCCTCCATCTTATGCGCCTGGATAAATAATTTCCTTACAGACCGTCCTCAGACAGTGAAAATAGGCCCTTATTGCTCCTCCACCCTCAGCACTGGCTCCCCGCAGGGCTGCGTGCTGAGTCTGCTACTCTACACACTCAACTGCTCTCCCATTCACCCCTCCAACTCCATTATAAAATGTGCAGATGACACCACTATGGTTGGCCAAATATATAAGGGAGACGACGAGTGGGCATACAGAGACGAGATCCTGAAGCTGTCTGCGTGGTGTTCAGCTAACAACCTACATCTGAACACAAGCAAAACAAAATAAATCATCATAGACTTCAGAAAGCACCATCCAGAACCCAACCCCCTTCACCTCAATGGAGAGAGAGTGGAGAGGGTCTCCACCTTTAAGTTCCTGGGATTCACATTTCGGAGAGCCTCAGCTGGACGACACACACCACTGCAGCAGTTAAGAAGGCCCAGCAGTGACTACACTTCCTGAGGGTGCTACGAAGGAACCGACTGAACAAGAAGCTGCTGGTGTCCTTCTACCGGGCGACCATCGAGAGCGTGCTGTCATAGTCCATCTCGGGGTGGTATGCAGGATGTTCAGCTGCGGACAAGAAAGCCCTGCAGAGAGTGATACGGATGGCAGAGAAAACCATCGGCTGCCCCCTGCCCTCTCTGGAACACATCTCCACCTCCCGCTGCCGCAGCAGAGCTAACTAAATCATAAAGGACAGCTCTCACCCAGGTCACAGACTGTTCTCTCTCCTGCCTTCTGGGAGGAGAGACAGGAGCTTCAAGTCACGGACAAACAGACTCAAAAACAGTTTCTACCCCTGGGCCGTCAGGCTGCTCAACCACCACACATAATGCAATAACCGTAACCATTCTCACACATACACACACTTTTAATGCACTTTATTTACTATTTTTATATCAATATTTTAAACTATTTATCCCCCCGTATGATTGTTTATGTTGTCTGTCCTATTGCCGTGTTTTTTAGTGTTATGTACGTGTTTGTATTTGTTGCACTCCGGGACAGAGTTGCACTCTGAATCTCGTTATACTCTGTGTATAATGACAATAAAAGGCTTTAACATAACTTTGATAACCAGCTTCTTGCAAAGAGAGAGAGATTCCGGAGCTAAGAGGTGGCGTCGCTTACGTCTCTCTTACGTCGAGGCGTGCAGGAAACTAAACCCACATCCCCAGAACATGGGTCGACTGAAGAGTCTCGTCATGCCTGCCTACAAGCAGTAGTGCTGAGCAAAGTGACTAGAAGGCAACCACACACTTATAATATTATAAGGCATAATACCCCTTTCACAGATTCTGCGTCATCATGTCCTGCATCTTCTACTTCAATCTTTTTTGCAGATTTAGCGTTTTTAGTGAGAGATTTCCGAGATACTTTGTTGTGCCGATGTAACAGAGTTATAACGGTTGGTGTAAAATCCTGGTTAAATTGTAGAATTACGCCATCTGGTGTTACAAACGTGTGCCTGCATTACTGTAGCTTTGTTACCGCAATGGATTGTGGGAGATTCTCATACCACGTGAGGATCTCTTCAATCAATCAATGTTTATATATATAGCCCAATATCACAAATGTTACATTTGTCTCAGTGGACTTTACAGTTTGTACAAAATATCAGTATGACAATACGACACCCTCTATCCTTAGACCCTCACATCGTACAAGGAAAAACTTCTGAAGAAAACCCACAGTTTAAAGGGAAAAATGGGAGAAACCTCAGGGAGAGCAACAGAGGAGGGATCCCTCTCCCAGGACGGACAGACGTGCAATAGATGCCGTGTGTAAATTGAAAAGATAATACATTTGCAACATAGGTAGTCCAAATGTTTGGAAATGCATGTGTGTATAATAGGAAGATGAAGCCACGAGGATATCCATCCAGGACCTATGATCCAGGACCACAGCCACGACTCAAGATCCAGGGCTCGCGATCCAGGACAGAGGAGCGCAGGATCATCCATGACTCCAGATCCCGGTGTATATAGACACCAAAAAGAAAGACATTTGGGGAAGCTGGGTTAATTGGAACATGAGAGTACACAGGTATAGACAGAGAGAAGGAAGAAGTAAGATGTCCCCCGACAAACTAAGCCTATATCAGCAAAACTAGGGGCTGACTCTAATCAGCCCTAACTATAAGCTTTATCAAAAAGGAAGGTCTTAAGCGCACTCTTAAAAACGGATAGGGTGTCTGCCGCCCGAACACAAACTGGAAGCTGATTCCACAAATGTGGAGCTTGATAAGAAAAGGCTCTGGCTCCCATTGTACTTTTAGAGACTCTAGGAACAACCAACAACCCTGCATTCTTGGAACGCAATGCCCTAGTAGGACAGTAGGGTATAATGAGTTCTTTAAGGTAAGATGGCACCTGCCCATTAAGGGCTTTGTAGGCGAGAAGAAGAATTTTAAATTATATCCTGTGTTCTATAGGGAGCCAGTGTAAGGCAGCCAGAACAGGACTAATGTGGTCCCTTTTCCTAACTCTGGTTAGTACACGAGCTGCAGCATTTTGAATCAGCTGAAGCGACTTGACTGACTTCTTGGTACACCCTGATAATAAAGAGTTACAATAATCTAGCCTTGAAGTAACAAATGCATGGTCTAGTTTCTCTGCATCGTTTTGAGGCAAGATATGCCTGATTTTTGCAATGTTAGGTAGATGGAAGTAGGCGGTCCTTGAAATTGATTTTATGTGGGCGTTAAAGGATAAATCCTGATCAAATATAACACCAAGATTCCTTACAGTCTCACTGGAGGCCAAATTAATGCCATCCATAGTTAGTATATCCTTAGATAATTTGTTTCGTAGATTCTTCGGGCCAAGTACAATAACTTCAGTTTTGGTCGTGTTTAACATCAAAAAGTTTAAGGTCATCCACGTTTTTAAGTCCTTGAGGCAGTCTTGAATTTTATTTAGATGATTAATTTCATCAGGCTTGATTGATAAATATAGTTGAGTATCATCCGCATAACAATGAAAATGTACAGAATGATTCCTTATAATATTGCCTAACGGAGCCCTGTGGCACTCCATGGCTAACTTTGGTTTGCGTGGAAGATTCATCATTGACACGTACAAACTGAGAGCGTTCAGATAGATAGGACCTAAACCAGCCTAAAGCAGTTCCCTGTACGCCAACTAAGTGCTCCAGTCTTTGCAATAAGATATCATGGTCGATAGTATCAAATGCAGCACTGAGATCGAGCAAGACAAGAATAGAGACAAGTCCCTTGTCAGAGGCTATTAGAATGTCATTTGTGACTTTAACCAGAGCTGTCTCTGTGCTATGATGTGTTCTAAAGCCAGACTGAAAATCTTCAAATAAATCATTGTTTTTTAAGTAATCACACAGCTGTTTTGCGACCGCTTTCTCAAGAATCTTTGAGAGGAACGGAAGATTAGAAATAGGTCTATAGTTGGCTAAAACCTCTGGATCGAGGTTGTGCTTTTTAAGAAGCGGTTTTATCACTGCTACTTTGAATTATTGTGGAACATAGCCTGATAATAAAGACATATTCATAATACTTAATAAATAAGTGCTAATTAATGGAAAAACTTCCTTCAACAGCTTAGTTGGAATTGGGTCTAACATACACGTTGATGGTTTAGAAGAGAGAATCATTGAATTTAATTGTTCAAGGTTTATGGCTGAAAAGCATTCTAGTTTACTATCTAGTGTAATATTAGAACTTACTTTTCCGGGAGCCGTTGATAACACTATACTGGTCAAAGGCAAGAGGTCATTAATTTTGTTTCTAAGAGTAACAATTTTATCGTTAAAAAAAAGCACATAAAATCATTACTACTGAGTGCTATGGGAATAGAAGGCTCAATCGAGCTGTGGCTTTCTGTCAGCCTGGCTACAGCACTGAAAAGAAATCTTGCATTATTCTTATTCTCATCTATTAATGAAGAGTAGTAGGCTGCTCTCGCTTTACGGAGTGCTTTCTTATATTCATTGAGAGTAATATGCCAAATTAAACGAGATTCTTCAAGTTTAGTGGAACGCCATATCCTTTCAAGTTGTCTCGACTTTTGCTTTATTTTGCGGGTTTGGGCATTATGCCATGGAGCTATGCTATGTTGTTTTATTTTCTTCTTTTTCAAAAGGAGCAACAGAGTCTAATTTTATTCGCAGCGCATCTGTAGCACTATCAACAACATGATCAATTTGGGGTGGTGTACATTTTGTATAAGTTTCCTCCCTTACATGCAGACATGCTATCGAGTTAAGTATTGGTGGAATCTCTTCCTTAAATTTGGCTATAGCACTAACAGATAGGTTTCTGCTGCAGGAGCTTTTGACTAATGCTTTGTAGTCCCGTAACAGTACTTCAAAAGTTACTAAGAAATGGTCGGATAAAGCAGGATTATGCGGTTCGACTAATAGTTGCTCAATTTCAATACCATAAGTCAGAACAAGGTCGAGAGTGTGATTATAGCAGTGGGTTGGTTTATTTACACTCTGACAAAAACCAACAGAATCTAATATAGAGTTAAATGCAACAGTAAGGCTATTTTTATCATCGTCAACATGAATATTAAAGTCACCTACGATAATTACTTTATCTGTTTTAAGAACCAAAGTTGATAAAAACTCAGAGAATTCAGATAAGAATTCTGAATAAGGACCTGGTGCACGGTACACTGTAACAAATAAGATTGGCTGCAAAGTTTTCCAGGTCGGATGCGTAAGACTAAAAACGAGACTTTCAAAGGAGGTATAATTTAATTTTGGTTTAGTATTGATAAGTAAACTTGAGTCAAAGATTGCTGCAACTCCACCTCCTCGGCCCGTGCCTCGGGCAATATGAGTATTGATATGGCTGGGTGGAGTGGCCTCATTTATGCTGACATATTCTTCATGTCTCAACCAAGTTTCAGTGAGACAGCATATATCAATATTATAATCTGATATTAAATCATTTACCAATATTGCTTTAGATGCTAGAGATCTTATGTTTAAGAGACCACATTTAATATTCCTGTTTTGTTGCACTGTAGTAGTTGTTACATTTACTTTTATTAGGTTATTATGTATGACACCTCTATTAGGTTTTACCTTAACTTGTCCTTGGGCAGACACACACACCGCTAATATTGGGTATTGGTTTTCCCCAGAAGGCTGTCCAATTATTTACGAAGCCCACATTGTTTGCTGGGCACCACCAAGACAACCAGCGCTGAAATGATGACATGCAGCTATACATGTCATCATTGATCAGATTGGGGAGGGGACCAGAGAAGATTACGGTGTCCGACATTGTTTTAGCATAACTACCCACATTAAGTTTGGTGCATTCTGATTGGCGTATACGAACATCATTACCACCGACGTGAATAACAATCCTACTGTATTTACGTTTATTTTTAGCCAGCAGTTTAAGATGCGCCTCAACGTCGCCCGCTCTGGCCCCCGGAATGCATGTGACTGTGGAGGCTTCGGTCTCTAATTTCACGTGTCTCATAATAGAGCTACCAATAACCAGAGTTGGCTTCTCAGCGGGTGTCTCGCTGAGTGGGGAATATCTGTTAGATACGTGAACGGGTTGGTGGGGACCTGCGGGTTTCGCGTTATGCCCCTTCTGAACAGTCACCCAGTCTCCCTGCTGCTCGGGAGTTGCCGGAGGACGGCTAATAGGAGCTACCTTTTGCCGGTCCGCACCGGCTAACATGGGCTTTACTGTAGCTGAGTTACTTTCTAAGATGCGTAGCCGGGCTTCTATGGCTATGATTCCCGCCTCCAACCTAACAACTATACTACATTTAACACATGTACCAGTACCAGTAAAGGAGGCAGGGAAGTAACCAAACATGAGACAGTTAGAGCAGGAAATAGCACCCGAGGGTGGGGAAAGAGCCATGGCTAGCTATCATGCTAAAGTAGCTACCGTTAGCAAACCCGAAAAGAGTGTAGGCAACTGTGGAGTTACAGTCGCTAAGAGAAGGAGAGTTGTGAGTGCTTAAGCAATAGTAACGTGTGATTACAACGTCAGGCAGATGCCGTGATCAAGAGTTTTAAAACGATCGATTAAGTTAAGATAATAAGCTATCAGCACCAGAACAGGCACACGGGATACCCAGAGATGACAACAACCGGAAGTTACAACATGCTTACCGCAATAGTGGTCCGTGTTGAAACAACGTGTTGAGAGTAAGGTGCATGGATGCATAATAAGAACTGGATACAGCGTGGGAGGCGGGGCCTCATTCATTCCTATGAGAGTTGCTCATTGGCGCATGATGATAAAATGGCCCAACTTTTGAGAGAGCGAAACGTCACAGATTACCCAGCATGCATGAGAAGTACTTTAACCAAAATGCTCGTTCACATCAAGCACGTCAATTTGCGTACACGTAACAGCACCGCGCGTTCATGACAGCATGGTAATGATTTGTTATTATGATGGATTTGATATTAACGAGGCGGCAGTTAGCAGCTAGCTAGCTAGCTAGTAATTATGCTAATGTAAACATCAATCGTTATGTACTTATATTACGCTGTAACAGGATCTAGTGATATCCAAGCAACAGAGCTTCATTTAGCATGAAATAATTATTGCACGGTGTGTGATATATATATATATATATATATATATACATATACATATACATATACATATATATATATATATATATAATAGTGGTGCACGATAATTATCGGCCCAATAATTATCGGTCCGATATTAGGAATTATGACGTCATCCCGATAAACCCGATAAAAGTATTAATAGCCCCGATAATATACAATATATTTTTTGGGTAAAAAAAAAGAAAAAAATACTGCGGTGTGGGTGGATTGGGATGAGGGGCGCTTGTTTTTCACTCGGCTCCTCCCGTTTTGCCAGTACTGTGGTATTAGTGGTTTAGGAAGAGGGGAGTTTTTCACAAATCCAGCGCTCCCTAACTCATGCCTGGCTGTGGCGTAAATGGTGTGCGGCCGTGAAGCCAGGACAGTAAACAAACATGTCGCCGGTAGTATGGGACTATTTCAAAGTTTCAGAGTTAGATAGTTCACTTGCTATTTGTATTAACAAATGCAGAAGTTCCACGAGGAAGGAAAAAGGCAACGAGCTATAATACTTCCAACCTGATTAGTCACCTGAAACATCGCCATCGCTACGATGGTGTGTTAAAAGCGTACGAAGACGCCTGCGCTGCTAAACTAGCGGCGAATCCAAAGCCAGCTGCAAAGGCACCGGGGCTTTTAACTATCGACGAGGCTTTTGAAAAAGGCACTTTATTTGGGAAAATAAATATGGTCACTTTGAAGAGTCAAAACTGTTCTTGGCTTTGTTTTGTTCATAGTAGTAATGCTCATGTCATTTGCTCACTACTAGTCTTTTTTTTACCACCTGTGTGCAAAAACTACAGGTACATATATATATATATATATATATATATGTACCTGTAGTTTTTGCACATAATATATATATATATTATATTATTATCGGTTATCGGTATCGGTCTTGAGAAGCAGGAAGTTATCGGTATCGGTTTCAAAAAACCAATATCGTGCATCCCTAATATATACACAATACAATAAGCTTCTTAGTGCAATAAGAAGCTACAGGGACGTTAATCTAACGTCGGTAATATTAACTTTATTTAATCCAACATTTACGGTAGAAGATTTAAATCATATAGCCCATGTAGTATAATAATGAATTACAGCAAACATGTGCAATATATCCATTATTACAGCTCCATGGGCAGTAAGGCGATATGGGTCCATTCTTATTGTGCATCCATAGGTAAAGATAAACGCATGTAGTGCTGAACACGTAACTTGAACGTGCCGGGCGGCGCGGTACCGTGGGATAGATGCGCGTTCATAATGCCAAGGGAAAGAACTATTAGAATAACGTTATTAGCACTTTCTACAACTTGAGGAACGAATGTTTTTAATAAGGGCTATACAAGTGTTCATACTGGGTAGTTTATTTAGTTTAAAAAAAATTATCCAACGATTTACAGACCACTCTTTCCCCGTGTAAGTCAATGGGAAAAAGTGTTTCCGGGCCTGGCAACCAAACGGAAGTGTAGTACCGCCGTTTGGCCACCACGAATATTTTCATCTGAGTCCAGCGCACTTCCTGGGGGCTTGGTAAGGTGCTATTGTATTATGTCAGTAGACAAAATGTATGCTATTATTTTATTAGGACAATAACGTTCTGTTGTGTTTGTTTAGTTTAATGATAGTCGTTTAATGCTCACAGCAACATGTTTTTGTGTGATTGGCTATTTGTGTTATATGATTTATTAATGTGACCATCAATAGAGAACCGCAGTGACGCATCCTAAAACCCGGAAGTAAACTCCATCCGGTTCCTTCATCAAAAACGCAATGCAATGTCTCCATAGGGTTTAGGAAAATAGCTGGAAATAAGGTCTGTGGTTGAAACACATTTAAGAGACGGATCACGTTTTGTTCAGCCGGATAATCTCCACATGTCTACCCTACTTTTATCATTTTCGAATCATAAATCTAGTCGCCAGAAGCAAAATGCTAACGTTATGCTATAAAGGAACTACAGCAGGGTCGCTGCTTCAACGTCACGCCGACTTAAGATCCATATTCAAACATACAGACTCTAAATGGTACGAGTTGAAGCGTTTGTTTGAACAGTTTGCAGGAGGCAGGGACTTGCTTTCAAGCAGAACAGGGCAAACAAACTTAGCGGGAGTGTTTTACGTGTTCGCTGTAATGACGTAAAACGGACAACTTCTGTAGTCCTATTCAGCCACTTGGTAACAACCATCGTTTTTCAGACACGTAAACTCTTCAAAAATCACCAGCGGGGTCACTGCTGATGGATTTAATGTCGTAGAACAAAACGTGATCTGTCTCTTCAATTTGTGTCAAACACAGACCTTATTTGGAGCTATTTTATCGAAGGAACCGGAAGTGGTAAAAATGCTAACTTCCTTCCGGGTTTTAGGATGCGTCACTGCGGGCCTCTATAGCTAATTTGAGCTAATAGGCTAACGTGAGCGTGGTGCTATCTCTCCAACATAACGCAGCTCAGGTGTCCATTTTATGATGTCCATTGAAATGCAGGTATGTGAGTTTTGTACACCAGTTTGTTTATGTTTAACATGTGTTATACTACCACTATACGATCATTGTTGTGTTGTTGATTATTGGACACTTATTTTGTAAAGGAGATTTTCATACCGCGTGAGGATCTCTTGAGAAACGCAGCTCACGTGTCCAACTAAAAAAACATTTTTAATTTTTCTTCCCTGAAGCTAAATAATTTATTTTATAGTTTAAAAGTATCATTTGAATAATAATATAATATAAAATATATCTCAGGCACAATGAAATGTAATCAAAAAATATATATCAAAACAATTAAATGTGCAGGCAGAGGAGCTCCGCCTGCCTGACGCTAGGGGGTGCTGCAGCGCCCTCAGCACCCCCCTTCCAGCGCCCCTGGTCTAAAGTGTTATTAATGTGATAATAAAGTGTTACTGAAGAGTTTAAAGTGTTAATGAAGAGTAAAGGGAACAGACCTGCTCTGTGTATCCGAAGCTGAGGCTGTAAAACAGCGTCCAGTAGTTTCTGGAGTCTCTTGTTCTCCTCTTTGGAAAGAAACAGCTCCTCCTCGAGCTCTGCTATTGTTTGTTCAAACAGAGCAAATTTTTCTTCAGAAGAAGCAGTGACTCGCTGCTGCTTCAACGACAGCAGCATTTGGACTTTACTCATGTTTCCTAGATCACCTTTCCCTGCAGACTCCGTTAAACACACCGTTTCTCTCTCCGTCAAACTCTCAATCTGACTAGTGTTGCTAACGTGTTTCCAGCTAGCATGCTAAGCTAGCTCCTATAGTCCGAGGTAAACGCTCCAGAAAAAAGAGCACAGAGTCCATTCAGAGGTTTATCCAGACACACAGATGATGGATCAGTAGAGCTGGAGCTCACACACACTTTCTCAGGAACACAAGAGAGAACTGGAGCGACGAGACGCCACATGCAGGGCTCGAGTTAAGTGTGAGCCAATGGAAGCTGAGCTCCCACAAGGAGGGGCAGTGCTTGAGTTAAGTGTGAGCCAATGGGAGCTGAGCTCCCACAAGGAGGTATGATGTCACTGCATCCGTGGGAGCTCAGACCCCTCGCTAATACATTACCAACAACCATTATTTTTATTTATTTTTATTTTGTATTGAGTCAGGCACAATGACTTTACATTTATACAGTCAATATGTGTCCCTTTCCCCCCCTCCCGGTCCTAGCTAAGTAAATATATAGATACATATATAGGTACAAATAAAGTAATGTAACAGATAATATTAAAAGAAAAGGAAAATTAATAGATAAGGAAATAAGGAATAATAACAATAAAACATGTAGGCCTACCCATATACTGTGGTGACACCATATTGTGGACCATAATTCACCTGTTGTATTGTGTTGCCACACGGACCCTTTAGTGGGAACACTGAGCTGTGGCTATTCATTCCTGCTAGCTCGTCAGACAGAGCAGTTCATGCATTATCCTCCGACAGTTTAATGAATAATAAAGTGTGGAAGTCAATTCTGAATACACCGCCTCCGCCTCCCTTTTCACAGCACTACAATACTCACATATGTACAGGGGCGGTTCTAGGGGGGGCTAGTGTTTCTCAAAGTGTGGGGCACGCCCCACTGGTGGGGCGCAGAGATGTGATAGGTGGGTCGCGAATGGACGCGATGAACGGGAGTTTATTTGTTTTATGTTTTAAAATGTTTTGGACCTCAGGCCGGAATCGAACCTGTGTCCTCGCGGGCGGTAGTGGATTGTTACAGCCAGAGACTCGCAACGGCGGTGGACTTTCACAGCACACAGCACCACTGCGCTGGACCTGCCGGAGCCGCCATAGCCTCGCAACGGCGGGTGTTTACGGTGGCGGATGCGGCGGCAGATGCGGTACCGGCGCAGCAGCGCTTTGAAAGTCCACGGCCCGCCAGAGCAAGCGGCCCACCGAAGGCAGCGGCCCACCGAAAGCAGCAGCCCACCGGGAAAAGTCCCGAATCTCCCGATGGCCAATCCGAGCCTGCTCACACACACACAACTGAAACCAAAATAATTTACAGATTACGTAAAAATCGCTCTCACACTCACACACACAACAGCGTTACAGTCGGGAAGAAAAGCAATGTGGAGCGGCACCTCACCACTTCGTAAGGAGTTTAACCGTGACACTTTTCGAAATCCCGTTTGTGTCCCCCCACTTTACAAATAGGCCTATGTTTATTATTATCTTTTAACGCAAGCCATCATCGCCGAGGAAGAGCACACAGCCTCTGTGAGCGAGCGAGAGAGCTAGAGAGAGCACACCTTTATCTATTTAATATAGTTGTAGTGGCTATTTGTCAACAACACCAAAGTTTCAAAAGGCCACTGAGGCACCAGTTAGCAGATCTTACGCAGATCAGGAGCCGGTAATTAATCCATTGTCCAGACAAGGCATCGACGTTTTCGTGGTATTTATTAGTTTCACCTTGCGGGAACAATACAGCAAAAGATGTTTAAATGTTTGCTGACACTGGTAAAAAACCATATACCTTCCCGGTGCCCACTGCCTGCTGCTGTGCCCTGATTGCCTTAAATAAACCCAGCCAAATTGACCCATCACCTTCAAAATAAAAGCATTTCAGCTGGAACACAACTTAACTTAAATAATATGGCTGTAAATCAATTAAGTCTACAAAACAAAAATAATAACAAATAAATACATTAAATAAATGTGAAAATACTGAATAGCTTCCACAATAGTTGTACAAAATAAAGTAAGAAATCATTCCAATGTGTACTATAGGACAGTAAACTGTTCAAAAGGGGAGTGATTAGTAAAATATGCATAAATAAAAAGAAAGAATGCTAACTAGGTAACATAAGATAAGAATAAACAAGTTTAAATGATTTGTTATTTGTTGTGATCATATTCTAAAGATGTTTGGATTATTGAAACGTATAGCTCCCTTTGTGCTGAGAGCTGTATCCATACATTCATGTTGTGCTCAAAGTGCACCAGATTGATGCATTTCACTTCAACATTTAAAACAAAATCATACATGTTCTTTTAGTAAACACTGCAAACGGGTCCCACAGACCCAAACAGCACACAAAGGTTAAAGGTCAGCATATCATAATGTTAAAATGTGCTAAATATATACACTGCAAAAAAACAAAAAAAAGAGGAGTAAAAGTAGCTCACGACTTGTTTTATTTTTTGAAAGTAGCTCTCATCCTAAAAAAGGTTGGAGACCCCTGTTATAGAACGATACATTAGACCATTTTAAGCTTGGCCTACCATTTTATTGGAGCGATGAGGAACAGGTGGGGCTTGAAAAGGCCATCTGTTCAAAGCGGGGAATGACAGAAAAAGTTTGAGAACCACTGCTGTAATGTGAGATTGTGCAGACACCCTTATGTAAAGTAGAGATGTAACTGTTCATTGCCTTTATTTTTTTATAAATATGGTGTGAGTGCAAACATTGCACTATAACTTAAGCTGAAGCTAACAGTAATAACTATAAGATCTATCTGAAATAAATAAGTGTACTGAAACAAATACCAATAACTGTATTGCATTGTTTTCTTATGCGCAATTACTTCATACTGTCTAGTTCTCTTTTTCGTCCTGCATTTATTGTGCCCCCCTCAGAAAATAACTGGCCCCCCAGTGGCCCCCCCAGTCAAATTGGTCTAGAACCGCCACTGCATATGTATACCCTCATATACACATACACACATATATATATAAATGTGCATACCTACACACATATACACATACACGTACGGCGGGCATCTCCGGAGTCCACCTCGAAGATGCACAGAGACAGCTGCCTCCTGAAGGCGGGGTACAGCTCGTGGCTCTCTGTGGTGACACCTCCTGCGACGTTTCGCATCAGGTGCCAGATGTCCAGTCAAGCTGTCCCCACTCCTGTGATAAGGAAACGAAAGTCTGTCTGATTATTGGAGAACAATTTTTCTCAAATACTGTTTTTATGATGTTGTAATCATCTTGAACAAAACCTAGCGTGGCTTTGGTCAATAATCATTTTGTGTAAGATAAATAATATTGCTATCATTCTACTGTGACTATCAGTACTAGTATTGACAGGCCAGACCTGAAACAAGGCCTCTGTTGCAGCAGTCCCGATCCACGTAGATCAGCTGGGGGGGTGGTACCCCGGCGAGTCGGTACCGCCTCATCAATCCGGCCGCCATGCTGTACAGGCCCTCTGAGCCCTCGGAGCAGGTGAGGACGCTGATGAGGACCTACCTGTACTCGTTACATACATTGGTAACCAAGGCGGCCGTGCCGTAAGCAATACCGGCGAGCTTCTTCGTCACCTGGTCAGAGAGAGAGAGAGAGAGAGAGAGAGAGAGAGAGAGAGAGAGAGAGAGAGAGAGAGAGAGAGAGATTTCAAAGGTGAGTGCATAAACACACGGCGACTGTAAGAAAAAAATGAAATTGTGACAAACTATACTGACCTTCTTGGTGGAATAAGTTCGTTGTAGCCGTACACTGTCAGCAGCCAGATGGGTGAGGGCAGAGTGGGCATTTGGGGCGGTGGTGGAAACTGCCCCCTCACGCTGCACAAGGCCAGGAACTGCTCGCACACGCCGAGGTACTGGATCGCTCTCCGCATCCAGGCGTCTGAGTGCTGCTCCCACAGGGTGTTGCACAGCAAAGAAGGGGTCGGGGGACGCGGGAGGCTGGAGGTAGATCGGCCGGGATTGAGGGGGGGGGTTCCACCACAGATTCAACTCTGTGATGAGGCTCGGCCTCCCCCACTTGTCCCTGGTGTGTGTGTGTGTGTGTGATCTGATTGGATGACAGCTTTTCACACCTGTCTGTAGGCTCAGGCCCCCCCAGGTGGGCCCTGCTCAACACTAAAGATCCACAGGGGGTCTTCAGGGTGATGAGCCTCTGTTTCACAGGAGGATTACAGAGCTCACTGAATGGGCAACACAAAAGCAGAGCAATATGAAGGGGTTAAAATATGGCTTAATATCTTATGAAGAAGAGTTTGAATCCACCAGCACCTCAGGCTGAATCTACAGTACCAGGATGCTTTACAGCAGACACTCAGAGCGCTGTCATGAAGACAGGAGGACGAGGAGAAGACTGACGGACGTGTTCTTCATCAAGAGAGGAGGACGAGGAGAAGACTGACGGACGTGTTCTTCATCAAGAGAGGAGGACGAGGAGAAGACTGACGGACGTGTTCTTCATCAAGAGAGGAGGACGAGGAGAAGACTGACGGACGTGTTCTTCATCAAGAGAGGAGGACGAGGAGAAGACTGACGGACGTGTTCTTCATGAAGAGAGGAGGACGAGGAGAAGACTGACGGACGTGTTCTTCATCAAGAGAGGAGGACGAGAGTTCATCACATGAACCTTGTTATGTGATATGAAGTCATTATTCAGTCCTGATGTATCTCAGCACCTGCTGTGGTGGAAGTAGAGTGATTGACAGACGTGTTCTTCATCAAGAGAGGAGGACGAGAGTTCATCACATGAACCTTGTTATGTGATATGAAGTCATTATTCAGTCCTGATGTATCTCAGCCCCTGCTGTGCTGAAAGTAGAGTGATTGACAGCTGTTTTACTCAGAATTCGAATTTATTAAATTTCATTTTAGACATGAATAACACATTTATATACAGTGTAATTCAAATATTTAACTACTTTTGTAATCCTAAGACTTTGGTAACCAAATCTAAAACACCAAAACAATTCGATCACATGAGTACATTTGTGTTTTCACAAGAGTTTTGAAGATTTTCTGAAAATCGGATGTCAAATTGTAAGCTTTTGAGCTACTTATCACATCACACAGTGCTCTAAGGTGAGTAATTTGCATATATAGCAATACTAGAGATTGTCCTGAACATTTTGATATGTAACACATGGGTGCCATGTTAGAAGAAATACATTTAAAAGGTGATTTAAGAAAACATCTAAAAATCGAGAAAATACCCTTAGACTCCAGAGGGTTAAACAGCATAATAATAAGGACAATCGTACGTTCTGTGATTCTCCAGAACACACATGGCCAGTCCGCCCCTGTGTAGCATATTATTTCAATGAGAGATGAGCAGATCGCCACTGGGCTTTCAACTAAAGACACAGCCACACATTACATTACATTGCATTTAGCTGACGCTTTTATCCAAAGCGACTTACAATAAGTACATTCGACCAGGAAGACACAACCTTGAAGAAAAAAGAATCATAAAGTACATCAGGTTTCATAGAGCCAAACATTTCAAGTGCTACTCAACTGGCTTTAGATAAGCCAGTCCTTTATTAGTATATAAGTGCTTTGTTAATAGTTCTATCGCTCGAAGTGGAGTCGAAAGAGATGAGTTTTCAGTCTGCGCCGGAAGATGTGCAAGCTATCTGCTGTCCTGATGTCAATGGCACACAAATACTGCGTGCCAGGGGTTGCCGACCCCTGCCATAGAATATGTCTGGTCATGTCCAGTCCTGTACATCAGAGGCCATGCCCAGTTTCCACAAATATGGGTGTGGAGGTGTCGTCTTAGGTTTTTCTATCCTGTTTTGGAGCATAAAGACACTGGCGGATGGGGAGGAACTTTTTTTTTTGGAGAGAGCGAGAGAGGGGGGGGGGGGGGGGGGTTCCCCTGGTATGCTCTCTCTCGGTAAGCTCTGTCCCTCAGAGCTGGGTCTTTGCTCTCTGTAAGGTTCTCTCAAACTTGGTAAATATCTCTCAAATGTCTTGGTTGAATGCTGAGTGAATTACTTTGTTGAATGAGTGGAATTAATTGAGATGTGTTTGTGAGTATTAGTAACCGCTACCTATGAGGATCTTCCTCGGAATATCTGCGGGAGATAGGTATGTGTTTGTGAATGTTAGTACCCGCCATCTGTTGGCGTCGTTTGGACAACAAAAACAGAGTGAAGCTTTCATACCATAAACAATCTTTGAGTACAGACACCGTCCTGCAGAGAGCACACAGCCCAACAGCCCGTTTTTGGTCTCGCGTCATTTTACAAAACGTTTGCATTAAGACACTAAGACTAGCTGGTCCATTGTAAAGGTCAGTCCACCTTAAATGAGCAGTGGGTGATCAGCAGGTGAAAGGCAGGACACGGGAACTTGGTCCTGAGGAGATGTAACGATTATTAAACAAGAAATAGTCGAGTCAAGGGATCAAAGAAATGAACATTTGTGATTATTAGTGAATCGGTTGCAGATGGGTGAAAACAGGCTTAGGGAGTAACGTATTACATGTAACGGCATTAGGTCATCAGGATACAAAATAGGAACATGTAATCCCTTACAGTTACAGAAGCAAAAACACTCCGATAACAGGTACATTTATGTAAAACAGGGCTCATTAACAGGATAGCAATGATACAAAACATTTAGAAATAAAGAACAATACATCAAATCATCCTATATGGAATCTTGGAGCCCTCAATCCAAATAAAATGGTTCATCAACAGTCAGTGGTTAACGTATATATCAGAATGACAAAAACATTAAACATATTGTCCACTTCTGTTGATAAAGATGGAGTTCATTTAAGTCTTATATGGATGTTGAACAACACTATTAATCCAGTCAGACAGATTTCTCTCACGTGTGAACTGTCATAAGACTTATTCATTGTCCTCTCCATCAGCTTCTGTTTCCATGTGTTCAGCTGAGCTGCTGATTGGAGGCTCTGCCTCTCCGTTATCCTCAGTTTGAATTTCATTAAGCTGTGAGGACTGACGACCAACACACTTGTGCCTTTGGAAATGATTACGCCATTTAAATCTTTTGTCACACACATTGCAGCTGTATATTTCCTCTAATGTGTGGACTCTCATGTGTGCCTTTAAACTTCGACTGTGTGAAAAAGCTTTCTTACAGACTGAGCAGCTGTGTGCTTTCGCTCCTGTGTGGACTCTCATGTGTTCCTTTAAACTTCCACTCTGTGAAAAAGCTTTCTCACAAACTGAGCAGCGAAAGGGTTTCTCTCCTGTGTGGATTCTCATGTGTCGATTTAGAACTTGTCTATATCTAAAAGCTTTCTTACAGACTGAGCAGCTGAATGGTTTCTTTTCAGCACTACGTCGGGGATCACTGACAGATTATTTTCTATTTTTCAGTGAGTTTGAGCCTGAGGCAGGTTCTCTGGTCTCCTTCCAATCAGCACTGTGTTCAGTGTCAGGTTCAGAAGAGTCATCAGTGTCTTCAGAAGAGTCTCCAGTGTCGTCCTCAGTCTTTGGTTGTAAACTGCTCTCTGGATCTGAGTTCCTGGCTGGTTCTGGTCCTCGACAGTCATCTCCATCAGCTTCTGTTTCCATGTGTTCAGTTTGTCTTTGATGAGGCTGCGAGGACTGAGGTTTCTCTTTATCATCTTCACTCTTCACAGGGTCAGGAGTGAAAGTGGACTTGGTGATATCAGCCTCCTCCAGCTCCTGAAGCTACTCTCCCTCCTGACTGATCCTGAGTTCGTCCTGTTCCTGCTTAATGTGTGGGGGGGGCTCTGGGTCCTCCTGGTCCAGACTGGAGCTCCACTCCTGCTGGTCAGAGAGAGGCTCTTCTTTAACCACCACCAGCTGCTGGACATCTGCAGGAAACAGGAAACACACTGTTATGTCAGTCTTGGACCTAGTCAATATAATTAGGTATGTTATTGAAATACAGTTTCCAGAGAAGAGAGGCCCATCGTCTCTTCCGCAATTATTAGGGGTGAGCGGAAGTGCAAAGAGGCCCTCCTCAGGATAATACAGTTAAGTCTTGTTAGTTAAAAATTGTCTAATTATGTTGGCTCAATTCACCTCATGTAGCCCAGCCCCTTTCCACATACCGTTAAAAATGAAAAAGGGTTTTTTTCTTCTGGTTTAGCACTAGCCGCAATGTAATCAATGAATTGTATTTGGGATTGTTCATAGATACACTACACCAGGGCTATTCAATTAATTTGGAATGGGGGCCGGTTGATGAAAATGATCCAAAGCAAGGGGCCGGGAAAAAGATGGCTTAAAATATGAGCAATCATATTAAGATCTTCAGATACAGTACAACAGCATAGTGGAGTGCATATATTGTGTTTAATTCAATCAAACAGCATAGCCCCAAGGCCTTTATTGATCTAAATGCTAAGTTGTGTAACGCAAGACACATTGAGAGCATCATTGCGAAAGGGAATGCAGCAAAATAATCGTTTTTTTTTTCGATTACGTTGGTTTCATAATCGTTGCAAGCCAAAATCGTAATAGAGATTAAAATACGATTAATTGCACAGCCCTAATTCAAACCTTATTTAAGTAAAAGTATGCAAGTATTATCAGAACATTTTATGGCACCCTCTTATGTCATAGTAATGATGGTGCTGTTGAGATCTTCATAGTATCAAGTGAATACTTAAAACGAAAGTTAATTATAATCAAATATGATCAATCATATTCTTGTATAAACCCATAATGAAAATGCTTCTTGATGGTTTTTGAATATGTATGTTTACGATTGTATCTGTTGCTGTGTTGATAACTTTGCGTTTTAAAAAGAGGGTGTTGAGATCTTCATAGTATCAAGTGAATACTTAAAACGAAAGTTAGTTATAATCAAATATAATCAATTATATTCTTATATAACCCACAATGAAAATGCTTCATATTTTATGATTTTCTATATTTACAGTATAAACAAAACACAAGTGGTTTGTTAAGTTGAGTGTGTAAGGCCTATAATGGTTTCACTGATAAGGGAGAGTAAGCCTGGTGCTATCTCTCCAACATAACGCAGCTCAGGTGTCCATTTTATGTTGTCCATTGAAATGCAGGTATGTGAGTTTTGTAAACCAGTTTGTTTAATGTTTCACATGTGTTATACTACCACTACGATCATTGTTGTGTTGTTGATTATTGGACACTTATTTTGTAAAGGAGATTTTCATACCGCGTGAGGATCTCTTGAGAAACGCAGCTCACGTGTCCAACTAAAAAAACATTTTTAATTTTTCTTCCCTGAAGGTAAATAATTTATTTTATAGTTTAAAAGTATCATTTGAATAATATATAAAATATATCTCAGGCACAATTTAATGTAATAAAAAAATATATATCAAAAAATTAAAAAATTAAAATGTGCAGGCAGAGGAGCTCCGCCTGCCTGACGCTAGGGGGTGCTGCAGCGCCCTCAGCACCCCCCTTCCAGCGCCCCTGGTCTAAAGTGTTATTAATGTGATAATAAAGTGTTACTGAAGAGTTTAAAGTGTTAATGAAGAGTAAAGGGAACAGACCTGCTCTGTGTATCCGAAGCTGAGGCTGTAAAACAGCGTCCAGTAGTTTCTGGAGTCTCTTGTTCTCCTCTTTGGAAAGAAACAGCTCCTCCTCGAGCTCTGCTATTGTTTGTTCAAACAGAGCAAATATCTCTTCAGCAGCAGCAGTGAGTCGCTGCTTCTTCAACGACAGCAGCATTTGGACTTTACTCATGTTTCCTAGATCACCTTTCCCTGCAGACTCCGTTAAACACACCGTTTCTCTCTCCGTCAAACTCTCAATCTGACTAGTGTTGCTAACGTGTTTCCAGCTAGCATGCTAAGCTAGCTCCTATAGTCCGAGGTAAACACTCCAGAAAAAAGAGCACAGAGTCCATTCAGAGGTTTATCCAGACACACGGATGATGGATCAGTAGAGCTGGAGCTCACACACACTTTCTCAGGAACACAAGAGAGAACTGGAGCGACGAGACGCCACATGCAGGGCTAGAGTTAAGTGTGAGCCAATGGAAGCTGAGCTCCCACAAGGAGGGGCAGGGCTCGAGTTATGTGTGAGCCAATGGGAGCTGATGTCACTGCATCCGTGGGAGCTCAGACCCCTCCCTAATACATTACCAACAACAACCATTATTTTTATTTATTTTTATTTTGTATTGAGTCAGGCACAATGACTTTACATTTATACAGTCAATATTTGTCCCTTTCCCCCCCTCCCGGTCCTAGCTAAGTCAATAAATAGATACATATATAGATACAAATAAAGTAATGTAACAGATAATATTAAAAGAAAAGGAAAATTAATAGATAAGGAAATAAGGAAAAATAACAATAATACATGTAGGCCTACCCATATACTGTGGTGACACCATATTGTGGACCATAATTCACCTGTTGTATTGTGTTGCCACACGGACCCTTTAGTGGGAACACTGAGCTGTGGCTATTCATTCCTGCTAGCTCGTCAGAGCAGTTCATGCATTATCCTCCGAGAGTTTAATGAATAATAAAGTGTGGAAGTCAATTCTGAATACACCGCCTCCGCCTCCCTTTTCACGGCACTACAATACTCACATATGTACAGGGGTGGTTCTAGGGGGGGCTCGTGCCCCCCTAACACTGACCTCTGACCCCCCTGTGGCCCCCCTAACAATGGAAAGTTTTTTTTTTTTTTTAAATGTATATTTTCTGGTACTCGGTTTGCCAAAAACCACAGGATTTTGTTGCTGTAATGCAGCGTTTCTCAAAGTGTGGGGCGCGCCCCACTGGTGGGGCGCAGAGATGTGATAGGTGGGTCGCGAATGGACGCGATGAACGTGAGATTATTTGTTTTTATTTGTTTTATGTTTTAAAATGTTTTGGACCTCAGGTCGGAATCGAACCTGGGTCCTCGCGGGCGGTAGTGGATTGTTACAGCCGGAGACTCGCAACGGCGGTGGACTTTCACAGCACCGCTGCGCCGGACATGCCGGAGCCGCCAGAGCCTCGCAACGGCGGGTGTTTGCGGCGGCGGATGCGGCGGCAGATGCAGTACCGGCGCAGCAGCGCTTTGAAAGTCCACGGCCCGCCAGAGCAAGCAGCCCACCGAAGAAAGCAGCCCACCAATGGCAGCGGCCCACCGGGAAAAGTCCCGAATCTCCCGATGGCCAATCCGAGCCTGCTCACACACACACAACTAAAACCAAAATAATTTACAGATTATGTAAAAATCGCTCTCACACTCACACACACAACAGCGTTACAGTCGGGAAGAAAAGCAATGTGGAGCGGCACCTCACCACTTCGTAAGGAGTTTAACCGTGACACTTTTCGAAATCCCGTTTGTGTCCCCCCACTTTACAAATAGGCCTATGTTTATTATTATCTTTTAACGCAAGCCATCATCGCCACGGAAGAGCACACAGCCTCTGTGAGCGAGCGAGAGAGCTAGAGAGAGCACACCTTTCTCTATTTAATATAGTTGTAGCGACAGCAGGAAACAAACTAAGTCGCTGAGAGGCTGAGGCCGGGCCTTTTTGCTGTTGTATGACACGCTAAAAAAGTACTTGCTGATATCCAAAGCTCTGTTTCGTAGTATGATAGTTTAATGAAAAAACTCTGTTCTCAGACATATACATTGTTATAATCGAAGCAATTGTAATCTTGCGGTCAACAAAAAAGTACAACGGCCCCATGTCACCCTCTCTTCCACACACTCACACCTCACACAGGTGAACAGGTTTATAATGAGTGCCACCCATGTGACCCAAGCCAACCAATCAACAGCGATCATGGAAAGAGCCTTTTGCAGATAAGCAGATGCCACTTTCTGCTCATTTCCAAACTGCTCCTGCATTTGAGCTTTAGCCTTGATGTATCCCCTCTCTGGATCCATGTGCTGGCAACTTAGAACAATTCCTTTGGGATGATCCTGAGTGTACTGCTCCAGAAAGTAGAGTCGGTCACTGTAGCTGTTTGTGTTTTTCTCAACACCATTCTCAAAAGCCTTCATAAATGTGTGATATTTTAACGGGTCACCATCAAAAACTGGAATCTCTCTCTTTGGCAAGGATGAAAGGCATTGCTGTTGTATTAACAGGGTGGTTATTCCATTTTGTTTTCTCATAATGCCCAGTATGTTGTTTTGATCTTCACTTGCGTTCAAGCTATCTCCATAATTCATTTGTGTTTTCAAAGTGGATTTTTTCTGGGATACTGGCTCTGAGGAAAGGAACCAAGGTGAAATGTTCTTATTAGGCCGTGTTGTTGGCTCCAAGAAGTTATTGCTAGCCTCCCTTTGGTTTAGCAACATCTGTGGAGCATTTATATTGTCCTTAGCAGTGTAGAGGACCTGTGGTTTAATGTTTCTTTGTTCAATGTAAGAGTTCATTCCGTCCGAATGCCTTGTTTTTGAACTTTTCCCACTTAGGATGCTCCCTGTTTGCAACACATCTAATTTAGCCACATGTACTGCAATATCCTCCTCCATCTGAAGTTGCTCCTTTCTCCTCCTAATTCGTTCCTCCTCCATCTGAAGTGTGCTCCTTATTCGTTCCTCCTCCATCTGAAGTTTGCTCCTAATTTGCTCCTCCTCTTCCTCCAGTTCATGTTTGTCCTTTGTTTAGAGTCGGTGAGGTCCTGATAATTTATTCCGGCAAATTACTCAGACCTACTAATTAACCTAACCGAAGTTATTGAGTCTATGTACGTTTACTGCTTGGCTCAGATCCACCAACGTCAGCAAGATCTCACCTCTATTAACTCCTGCAGAACCAGGTTCAATTAACTGCTGTTTCAATTCAGACGACTCTCTTAAATCTGTTTAAGCGATCCCTAAGGATTTTGATATCAGTAAATGAGGCGTGGCCCTACCTAAGTGTGAGTGTGGCAGGGTGCAATCTTACCTTTTTGAAGCAGGAGAGGAGAGCGCAGATGTCTTTTTAGGTTGTCCCAGTCCAAAAGGTGGGATCAGTTTATTTGAAGAAAAATAGGTCCAAACTAATACAGGGTTTTTACCTTCTCTCGTTACAACATTATAATCATACTAAACCTATCATGCTGTGATCATGTTCTAATATGAAACTTTTATTCACAGTTTTACATTTATTACCAAAATGTTTAACTTCAACTGCCCAATTCAGTTGTGACATTTTAAATCTCCCGATATAATTTAGAGACATTTCCTCATAAAAAGACCGGTGATAATAAAAAGCACATTCAACTTTTCATTCACCAAATCAATTCACATCAATTCCATACCTTTTTTCCGACACAGATGGCGGGTACTAACATTCACAAACACATACCTATCTCCCGCAGGTATTCGGAGGAAGATCCTCACAGGTGGCGGTTATTAATAACTCACAAACACACTCCTATCCGACACAGATGGCGGGTACTAACATCCACAAACACATACCTATCTCCCGCAGGTATTCGGAGGAAGATCCTCACAGGTGGCGGTTACTAATACTCACAAACACACTCCTATCAGACACAGATGGCGGGTACTAACATCCACAAACACATACATGTTACCTGCAGAAGGAAGCCAAGCACGCAACGCAGCACCGCTCTCTTTAACTCCAGGTGACTTTCTGCCACTTTCCTCCGTGGTGCAGTGCTGATCGTTTCACCACAGAGGAAAGCACTTCACAAATTGCAGTACCCAAAAGGAGCTGTACAAATGCCGCAGTTTTTGCGTGGCTGTGTCTTTAGTTAAAATCCCAGTGGCGATCTGCTCATCTCTCATTGAAATAATATGCTACACAGGGGCGGACTGGCCATGTGTATTCTGGAGAATCACAGAACGGACGATCGTCCTTATTATTATGCTGTTTAAACCAATTATTTAAATTTGTTTGTTAAATTCGGCATCATGTAAGTTAGGAATGGTCCGATCAATCGGCCGCCGATCGACATCGACCGATACTCACTCTCTGCCGATCGATCGGTGCTCTCTAAAAATGCAGATCGCGAGAGCCGATTGCATGACGTAAAATACAGTGTCCGAAAATGACAATAAAATAGCGGAATGCAACGTGTGTGAAGCAGAAATCCTGCAGCTCCGCCCTCTGTGACAGACCGGTGAGCGGCGCAAAACGCACAAGAGTTAGACCTAACACACTTAGCTATTTGATCTACCTCTGGAACAAGCTACACTAGTTATACATATATTTATTCTTCAATGTCGGGTCACTCATGACTGGATCAGTGAGCTGCATGAGATACTGACTGAGAGAGGAAAAGAGAGCGCTTCCGCTCATTTCTCCCATGTTTCCAAAGTTAATGTAAACTTGAATAATGTACTTCATTTGAATGTAACAATTATGTTGGTTGTTGGTAGAAGCGCCAGTGATGAATGAGCCGCATTAACTGAGTTTTAAACATAACTTTAAATGGAAGATCCCCATAGGCCCCGCCCACTCGATCCGATCAGAGCATCCCTGACAGGTCCACACACTGCTTCCCTGCAGCTAGGCTCCCCCCGCCTTCCTGTTGACAGTTCACGAGCGTCGAGCTCTTCGCCCCCCCCCCCCCCTTGATAATTCACGATCGTCAGCACGTTGATAACATTTTTTTTTTTTTAATGGCACTTCATATCAAAAAGGTTGCCGACCCCTGTTCAGTGAAACCATTATAGTCCTTACACACTCAACTTAACAAACTACTTGTGTTTTGTTTATACTGTAAATATAGAAAATCATAAAATATGAAGCATTTTCATTGTGGGTTATATAAGAATATAATTGATTATATTTGATTATAACTAACTTTCGTTTTAAGTATTCACTTGATACTATGAAGATCTCAACACCCTCTTTTTAAAACGCAAAGTTATCAACACAGCAACAGATAAAATCGTAAACATACATGCATATTAAAAAGCCATCAAGAAGCATTTTCATTATGGGTTTATATAAGAATATGATTGATCATATTTGATTATAACTAACTTTCGTTTTAAGTATTCACTTGATACTATGAAGATCTCAACAGCACTACTATGACATAAGAGGGTGCCATAAAATGTTCTGATAATACTTGCATACTTTTACTTAAATAAGGTTTGAATTAGGGCTGTGCAATTAATCGTATTTTAATCTCTATTACGATTTTGGCTTGCAACTATGATGAAAACAACGTAATCGGGAAAAAAACGATTATTTTGCTGCATTCCCTTTCGCAATGATGCTCTCAATGTGTCTTGCGTTACACAACTTAGCATTTAGATTAATAAAGGCCTTGGGGCTTGTTTGATTGAATTAAACACAATATATGCACTCCACTATGCTGTTGTACTGTATCTGAAGATCTTAATATGATTGCTCATATTTTAAGCCATCTTTTTCCCGGCCCCTTGCTTTGGATCATTTTCATCAACCGGCCCCCATTCCAAACTAATTGAATAGCCCTGGCGTAGTGTATCTGTGAACAATCCCAAATACAATTCATTGTTTACATTGCGGTTAGTGCTAAACCAGAAGAAAAAACCCTTTTTCATTTTTAACGGTAAGTGGAAAGGGGCTGGGCTACATGAGGTGAATTGAGCCAACATAATTAGACCCTTTTTTTTTCTGACTGTGTTGTTGTGGCAATTCAGCACTCACAGAAGGAAAGAATAAAACGGAGAGGAATCAATAAAACACAAACACAGATATAGTTGATTCATTATTATTTCATTGTACAACAATCAATAATAATGAGGAAACATTACCTTGCAAACAAGCAGTCAATAGTGGTAATGCTCCAACGAGTACAAGTCTTTCACATCACATATTGTTCCAGATGTCGAAAGGTCATTATCTCGTGACCTCTTTAGGTGTAATTCATACCCTGTCAGGATATTAACCACCTAACTAACAATACTTAACTGTATTATCCTGAGGAGGATCTCTTTGCACTTCCGCTCACCCCTAATAATTGCGGAAGAGACGATGGGCCTCTCTTTTTCTGGAAACTGTAATTCAATAACATACCTAATTATATTGACTAGGTCCAAGACTGATATAACAGTGTGTTTCCTGTTTCCTGCAGATGTCCAGCAGCTGGTGGTGGTTAAAGAAGAGCCTCTCCCTGACCAGCAGGAGTGGAGCTCCAGTCTGGACCAGGAGGACCCAGAGCCCCCCCCCACACATTAAGCTGGAACAGGAGGAACTCAGGATCAGTCAGGAGGGAGAGCAGCTTCAGGAGCTGGAGGAGGCTGATATCACCAAGTCCTCTTTCACTCCTGACCCTGTGAAGAGTGAAGATGATACAGAGAAACCTCAGTCCTCACAGCCTCATCAAAGACCAACTGAACACATGGAAACAGAAGCTGATGGAGATGACTGTCGAGGACCAGAACCAGCCAGGAACTCAGATCCAGAGAGCAGTTTACAACCAAAGACTGAGGACCACACTGGAGACTCTTCTGAAGACACTGATGACTCTTCTGAACCTGACGCTGAACACAGTGCTGATTGGAAGGAGACAAGAGAACCTGCCTCAGGCTCAAACTCACTGAAAAATATACAAGAATCATTCAGTGATCCCCGACGTAGTGCTGAAAAGAAACCATTCAGCTGCTCAGTTTGTAAGAAAGCTTTTAGATATAGACAAGTTCTAAATCGACACATGAGAATCCACACAGGAGAGAAACCATTCAAAAGCTCAGTTTGTGAGAAAGCTTTTTCACAGAGTGGAAGTTTAAAGGAACACATGAGAGTCCACACAGGAGAGAAACCCTTTCGCTGCTCAGTCTGTAAGAAAGCTTTTTCACACAGTAGAAGTTTAAAGGCACACATGAGAGTCCACACAGGAGAGAAACCATTCAAATGCTCAGTTTGTGAGAAAGCTTGTACACAGAGTGGAAGTTTAAAGGAACACATGAGAGTCCACACAGGAGAGAAAGCACACAGCTGCTCAGTCTGTAAGAAAGCTTTTTCACACAGTAGAAGTTTAAAGGAACACATGAGAGTCCACACAGGAGAGAAACCATTCAAATGCTCAGTTTGTGAGAAAGCTTGTTCACATAGTGGAAGTTTAAAGAAACACATGAGAGTCCACACAGGAGAGGAAATATACAGCTGCAATCAAATCAAATCAAGTTTTATTTATATAGCACATTTATAAACGATTTTTGGTCGAGCCAAAGTGCTGTACATATAATAAAAATAGCGTACAGTAGAGACACTTTACAGCAAATACAACAGCACAGATTGTTCAGAATATCAGTATGAGAAAAACTTCACCCTCTATCCTTAGACCCTCACATCGTACAAGGAAAAACTTCCAGAGAAAAACCCACAGTTTAAAGGGGAAATGGGAGAAACCTCAGGGAGAGCAACAGAGGAGGGATCCCTCTACCAGGACGGACAGACGTGCAATAGATGCTGTGTGTAAATCGAAGAGATAATACATTTCACAGCATATAGACCGAATGTTAGGAAATGCAAGTGTCTGTAATAAGAAGATGAATCCACGAGGATGTCAGCTACAATCCTGTGGAAGCCATCAGGGAAGCAGCATGGCGAGACCCAAGGCAGGACAGCAGAGACAGGTTCAGCCACGACCCGAACGTCCACGACTTAATCCAGGACTCGGGATAGAGGATCCAAGACACAGGACTACAGCAAGAGGATCAGCCTCGACTCCGGATCCCGGCGTAGATATAGATACAAAACAAGAAAAAAAAGATTTGGCTGGGTTAATCGGAACAAGAGAATACACAGACACAGACAGAGAGGGGAAAGGTCATTGGATAAAAGTTATTCTTGATAACCCTCTAGAAAGATCTCATGAACTTCCCCACTCAATCTATCAAGACCCGAGCAGTTCTATTAGATATAGGATAAGAAACAGATAGGGAGCACAACAGATTAAACGTATGTGGTAAATTGCCAAAGTGCTTTGTTTTGAACGTTCATCAGTATTATAATCAAAAAGAGAAATAGGAACGTTAGTTTTTACTGAAATGATCAAATAAAGTCAACATCTCACAGTCTTTACTGAGCTGTGTGGGGTTTGTTCAACTTTTAAAATATGTTTGAATGGTGATATACACAGTGATAGATGTTAAGGACTAACGTTTATAATAAATACATCTGTATTGATTTTAAGATCTTTTCATCAATCATACGTATTGGGATCATTTGTATTCATGTGGACCGGAGGGAGAGGGTGACGAGCAGAAGTTTCACTTTCCTTTTTTATTTCACAGTTTGAATATTTTTTTATTATTCTTTGTTTGCTAGCCAAGGTGTTTTATTTGCTTTGACTGTAAACATGTGTACACCTTGTTCTTAATCAAAACAACTTCCAAACAAATGAACAGTCTTTCATGTACAGTATATCGTTAACACATTTTAAAATGACCATGTTGAACAGCTACAACATGAAAATACTTCTAGGCAGATTGTGGAGGATAATGGGAGAATGAACAGAGGGGCAGAAACACCATCTGAATAATGGCCACTTCTTGCTAAATGTACATTTCCATGTGAGGCTTTTATCCCAGGCGACTCACAATAGGTCAATGAACAATGAACAGTGGTAGACAGTAGCTCATTTACAAGGCACGGTACTTAAGGACAATCTTGAGGTACTTGAGACTAATCCTGCAGCTTTATACTTCTGCTCCACAACATTTCGAGAATGAAGAAACCATCACGTATGAAAGGAACATGTGAATAGAGGGGCAGAAAACCGTCTTGGACATTTACATTTCAATCTTGAACAATGAACAGCGGTGGATAGTAAAGTACGTGTTATAGCAGAAAATGTAATACAGCATATTTCTGGTATATTCATTTTAATGTCACCTGATATATAGGATGTGTGTTTAACGTGTCTATTTTTTCCTCTTAATTATAGAGAGGTTTTTTATATATATTCCCAAAATGATGTCCCATTTTAAGTAGAAGTAGATTAGCGCAAATGGTCTTTTCTTCCACGTTTGTGTTATAATCAAAAGGTGGTTTTGTGGCTATTTGTGAGTAGGTAAGGTACAGTACAACCTGTGATTTCTGCCTTGAGTAAAATCATTACCCGTTGATAAGTATTTTTCAGAAAGTCATTTTGGGCTTTCAAGGGCGGAACTCAGTAGGTTATCTGTAAGAGTTTTTTGTATGATCTGGAAACTTAAATGAATAAAAGGAGGAAATGTATGTGTGCTCATATGCAGACGTATATATTGTTTGTAAATGGGATAATTCATATCCTGCAAGACTCTTAAAAGAGCATGAGACGATTGAGTCACACACAGTTAGAGAGACAATGGTCGGTCTGACTTATCAATAGATGTATTCATGTTATTGTGAGCTGACTTCGGAGGTTGGAGGAAGTTCAGAGAAGGCCTTAGGGTATAAGAACAGTTAACCTTTGTTAGTTTATTACTCCTATGGATGTCATGAGATGATGAAGTTTAAACATATACAAGTATAGCTTTCAGAGGGAAGAACATGTGACATTCGTGTGGTGGGCTGCATGATGTTAAAGATGAAATGTGTGTGTTAAAGATGTTTAAGGGGAATGGGTGTGCGTTCTGTCAAAGAGTCCTCTGTCTGTAAGATTCTACTTCTCCAAAGCATTGCTGTAGGACTGCTTGAGAGCAGAGGTAATGTTTTACTCATTACTATTGATTGTTGTACAACGAAATAATCATTGATCAACTATACCTTTTATGTGCAACATATAGTGAAACATCCCTATAAAGACATTGGTTCTTCTTAACACGCAGGGACATAGACACACACACACACACACACACACACACACACACACACACACACACACACACACACACACACACACACACACACACACACACACACACACACACACACACACACACACACACACACACACACACACACACACACACACACACACACACACACACACACACACACACACACACACACACACCACACACACACACACACACACACACACACACACACACACACACACACACACACACACACACACACACACACACACACACACACACACACACACACACACACACACACAGTTATGGAAATCTGAGACCCAATACTGTGGAGAGTACAAGTCAGAGTGATCAAAACAAATAAATGGTGAATCAGACAGAGTTGTCTTTCTGGTTATTTATTTGAAGCTTCAAATACATAAGATACAATACATAGACACAGGTCTCACAGAGTATAGCATAGTCTGCGTGAGTGTGCGCAGATATAAAAAATAGCAAAGATTATATACAATAAAGAATGGGAAGTTCAGAAATCTGTCTTCACACGGTCATATTGTTATTAGACACCTGTCCTTGAGCTGTAGATAGTATAACGGTTCTCAGAAAAGGGAAGTTATTGTGTGACTTTGTGTGAGTCTCAACCTAGTAGCCAAATCAGCTCTGTGGCCTTGAAGTGCTTGGGAATAAACCCACAGTGGAGTATGAGAAGAAAACAGCACATCTCAGGAAATGATATAGGTGTTTTGCAATGTGTTGAGAAGCATTTGGTTTAAGCATATAAGGATATAATAAAAATGTCCACTACATTCTCCCCTTTTGATCATACTTGATCAATACAAAAACAAATGACAGGATAGACTGATATAACACATCAATGAATACACTCCATCGCTGGTTTAAGTAAACACATCACAAATATATCATAGAAAACTGGCTGTTTTTGTGGAGGACAGACTCCAATATAATGTAAGCATAAGAGGAGGGTAAACTCGATTCACATGATTATATTGTAGTGTCGAAATCAGACTCTTCTGATTCTAGCTGGTCTATCTCACTGTGGCGCAAAGGATTGTCGTGTAATGGAATAGCAGCATACTGAACGAAAGCAGAGGATACCATGCTGGAAACGCACTTCTTCAGTATTGGGATAATCAAACAGGTACAACTGATTAATAGGCCGAGAATGATCGTCAGGGTGTGCCACCAGATGTTACCGGTGATCCCATTACTGGTCTGAACCACATCAATGTTGCTATGGTCGTTATTGCCTATGTATAGGTTACGTTTTAGAAATGTAGATGTACCTATGGATGTCAACAGTTGCGTCAAAGGCTGCTTACCCTTTTCGGGGGTCTGAGTTTTGGGCGCGATGTCTATGTAAAATGTGCCACACGCCGGATACATGCCGGATACATACATACAGACAACATAATAACCCTTGTCTGATATCTGGGCAGCCTGTAGTTGCAACAAGATAACGGGGCTCGATGAATTGACCTTGGAGATAGACAATCTCTCTTTGATGTTTGTTTTGTCGTCCCATAGGGTATAACCCCAATCGGTGTACGCGGTGGTCCATAAAACAAAAGTCCAGTCCCCCGAGCAGTGAGTGGCCGTGTGACTGTCACTCTCGACATAGCATATGTAGGCGTCTGCCCACCCCAGTTTCTTAGGGTCGGGGCAATGCATGTAGTTGCACGGGTCTAACTGCACTGTGCTATCTTCCCCATCTCTTAGAGTAATGTTACCAATCCCTGTCTTGACCAGCCCCTCTGCCCATGTGGTTCGCCCTACTTTTCACCCTGCTTTCCCCATGTACCTCTTAGATACCTCGATTTTGGCTGACATGCTGTGTGCTGACCATGGATACATAAAATATAGGACTAGTCCTAACACAACTATCATGGCAAGTATGCAGAGGAACCATTTTATGATTGTCCAGGCTCTCCAGTAGTATCCACATTGCTCACGGTTGCGTTGTCGCCTTTCCAGGCGAGTCCTCATCACGAGGGGGAAATGCTCCATGGGGTGTGTGTGTGTATTCCCTCGGTCGATTTTGCGACACGGACAGTCAGACTCCGCACACCGGTAACACAAACGAGGAACCAGAGAGCATAGGGAACCGCTCAGCTGGCACTCACTCGTGACACCTTGTGTGTAGTGTGTTTTGGTGTATGTAGTGCAAGTGTGGTGCTGGTGGTGACTTGGACACGTCACTTGTTGTCGTCTTCCGTTGGTGACTAGGACACGTCACTTGTTGTCGTCTTCCGTTGGTGACTAGGACATGTCACTTGTTGTCGTCTGCTTCCGTTGGTGACTAGGACACGTCACTTGTTGTCGTCTGCTTCCGTTGGTGACTAGGACCTTGCAGTGGCTGGCGTGGACCCACGTAGCTCTCCCGGCGACCTTGACCGCTGTCTGGGTGACGAGAAGCACCTGGTAGGGACCTTGCCAACGATTGGATTTCCAGCTCTTTCTCCGGAAATCCTTGACCAGCACGAAGTTGCCGGGTTGGAGATGGTGAAGTGGACCAGTGGCAGTCGCTAAAGTGGATGACAGGTTAACACAATATGACAACATAGCATCCTCACACAAAGTTGTGGAGGGAAGAGGACATCCTGGAGCCTTGAGTCCAATCTGTGGAGGAGCCCCAAAAAGGATTTCAAATCGCTGAGTTGGCTCCGTGTTCTTTCCCACATCCGCATGTACATCAGCACAATGGGCAGAGCTTGTGTCCATGACAGACCTGTGTCTGCACAGCATTTTGCTAGTTTGTTTTTTATTGTGCCGTTCTCTCTTTCCACCCCACCCCCACTCTGTGGATGATAAGCACAATGCTTTCGGATGTCCATGCCCATGTATTCTCCTATCTGCGTAATGGCCTCATTAGCAAAATGTGAACCGTTGTCGCTAGAAATTTTGTCTGGTAGTCCCCATCTAGGGATGATTTCCCTCAGTAGTGCCTTTGCCACAGCATTTGCTGTCTGTGCTTTTACTGGGAAAGCTTCAACCCATTTGGACCACATGTCAACCACCACCAGACAGTGCTTCTTACCCTCTGATGGGCTAAGCTCAATGAAATCCAGCATTAGGTGCTCAAATGGCCTGGTGGGAGGTGGATGTGCTCCGGGTCCTGTAACCTTTACTGGTCTACCAGAATTTTGCATAATGCAAATTAGGCATGCTTCACAGTGCTTTTGAGCTGTTATTGTGAACCCTCTTGTGAACCACTCCTGATTTATAGCCTCTAACATCCCCCCTTTTGACACATGATCCAACCCATGTGTCAACTTAGCAAAATGAGGGAAGAAATGTCTTGGGAGACATGGATTGGAATTTGGACCAACCCAGATGCTGGAGGTTGGGTCAAAAGCAGCCCCAACAGCCTTCCACTGAGCCTTCTCAACTGGTGTAGCTAGCTGCTGCATGGAAGTCAGTGATGACATTTAGTCAGTGAAGGAGGAGACAGGGATTTTAACAAATGATTGTGCATGAGGTGCGAGAGGAATCAGAGCGGCTGCCTTTGCGGCTGAGTCAGCAGGTAAATTAGCGGACCCAATTTCTTAGGGAAACTGGGTCTGTGCTGCTTGCGTGTGCGGCACATTTACAGACTGCAACTTCAGATGGGAGCAGAATGGCGTCTAGTAAGCCTGCAACCAGTACATGGTTAAGTACTGGTTTGCCATCAGATTTCAGACATTTCTACACTTCCAAATAGCCCCAAAATCGTGTACTATACCCAAAAGCATAGCGTGAGTCAGTGTAAATAGTCACGGTTTTGCCTTCTGCAAACGTGCAGGCTTCAGTTAGTGCGATGAGCTCTGCTGCTTGTGCTGAGAGGTGATGGGATTGGTCCAGAATGGAGTACAGCAGAATCTGAAACAACAGAAAAACCCACCCGATTAGTGACCCCTTGGTCGCGAAAGGCAGACCCATCAACATATAAAATGAGGTCAGCGTTGGTCAGAGGAACGTCTTTTAAGTCCGGTCTAGGTGTGCACACAATGCGAAGTTCGGCAACACAGTCGTGTTCGTCACCTTCAGGCAAAGGCATAAGAGGGTTCTTACACCTTTTCCAAAGTCAAATTCAAGCACTTTTCAAGAATTTTCAAGGTGCATTTTCAAGCTTTTCAAGTATCTTACAGCTGTTGTAAATTACATATTTATATGCACATACTCAAATGATTATTTCCCTACCTCACATTAACTCAGATGTTATTTTTGCTATAAACAACCAAATGTGTGTTTCGTGATAGCATTCTACACGAGGATGAAAAATTAAAGAAAAGAAAACTAAGTTTAATATTTCAAAATGAGTGATCTGTACGTCTAAAAACCGAATTCAGGCGACCTTTCACCTTTTTTTTTTTGTTTCCCTCCTCTTAATTAAAAGCATGGCTGCAAGATAAAAATGTGAGTTAATTGATTTAGATAAACATTTTAAGTTGCAAACATTAATTTATAAGTTGTTAATTTACTTCAACCTAAATTCAAGTTGAAGTAAGTAATGCAATTGGCTTGATAACTTATTGTTCTACACCTTGAGTTAAGGATTTCAAGTCCACTCCCACTTAAGATGCCTGGACAAGTTCCCACAGTTAAGACAAATAGAAATATACAAAGGACATTTTAAGGTGAGTGTCATCTTTTGTCATTCAAATACAACTTGAAATTCAAACTCTCCTGATTGAAACATCATGTGTTGAAATAAACAACTGTAGTTCAAAAATAAAAAGTGAATTGCTTAATATTTTTGTTGTGGAATCAATTAATTTCTTTCTTTAAAGGCAAAACATGAACAAGCTAAGAGAAAAAAACTATTGAATACAATATTATTTGGAGCAACTTAATTTACAAATGGTTGTCAACTTAAAAACATCTGTCCATGTTCAACATGTGGTAATTAAGTACATACAACTTAAGATTACATTTAAATCATACGGTAAAACAAGTTGGAACTTTTGGAGTAATCAACTTAAAAACTTGTGTTTATGCTACCAATGATTAAGTAAGTGGTAATTGAAAACACCTGATTGTAGAGGAAACGCCTTTCCCCTAACTCAGATAACTTTGTTGCTTTAACAAAATGTCATTAGAAGTTGTCTTAACTCAATAACCATCGATGCAACCTATTGCCTTGATTCTCTTTGTTAAGCCAAGGCATTTGTTTTTAGAGTGTACGTAGACTGGGCCTCCCATATAACCTGGCTGAGCCGATATAAAAACAATCAGCCAAATAACTTTTCAATACATTATTGATTACTATTTTGTAGGTACTTTTAGGTTGGCAGTGAACATAAGTCAGAGGTACATGGTGTACTTTTCCTCCACTACATGTATTTAATACCTTTAGCTACTTCACATATCTGGATGAACGATATGAAATCCAATCAAGTGTTAAATCAGACTTTAGTTCCACCTGGAGTAAATCCACCAGCTACCCTGCAGTATACAAAGTCATTCAAACTAGCTGCACCTTTACCAGCTTTGAGAACACTTTCATGATCAATCATTATAAAACATATCATATATATTATTCTGAAATGGACCAATCTGCACAACGACTACTTTTACTGTCTTTCACTATATTTTGATGAGAATACTTTTCTACTTTTACTTGAGGAACATTTTGAATGCAGGACTTTTACTGTAACACTCTGGTACTTCTACTTTTACTCAAGTACAAGATCTGAGTACTTGTACTTTTACTCAAGTACAATATCTGAGTACTTATTCCACCTCTGGTAGTGTATTAGTCTGAATTGTAGCTACAAAATCACGCAGAGCTGCATAAAAATAGACTCACAATGGTAACAAGTGGAAAATAATATTTACAAATGTGTACAATGATTTGTAGGTAATTTTGACTACTCAAGACACCTGACTTATACAAAGGAAGACTGTGTTCATTCTACAATTACATGGGATTAAAGCAACATGTAGTTTTACTTGTATAATACTTCCATTTTGTATAAAAGACAGTTTGTTTTCATCTGTTTTCGAATAAACAAAGTATTGGCTTTCAGAATATTAAACTTGTTTCGGCAAATTCAGATGATAAATACAACTTGAAATCTTGTAACGGCATAATTACAAGCAGAGAACGGACTAATGTAACATCACAGCAAGCATAACAACAGCCGTGTGTTATGAACACATATGCAAGAATGACATCATCTGTCGCTTAGTGACAGGTTTTGACAGAGCAGCCAATGATGCAATACGCTTATCTGAAAGCGCTTTTCCCCTCTCCTGAAATGACATGACCCAAAAATGTAACTGTTCTTTGTACATATTGGAGTTTTGACAAACTGGCCTTGTGACCAAGGAAATGGTATCAGCTAGTTGAGGTCATCAACTCTCTCTTTGTATGAGAGCAGTGCCTTTAGAAACTTGGAGAGAGACCAACCTTGTACACAATGCCTGGTTGTACACAGTAGGAGATTCACAGTAGCCTTGACACAAACGTGTGAATGTGTAAGGTTTACCATTATATTCAAATGTGAACAAAAATTGACTGTCTTTGTGTACAGGAAAACTGAAAAATGCATTTGAGAGATCTTATGACAGTAAAAAATGTTGCAGAGGCTGGAACTTGGGAAATAATCAGATAAGGATTCGGGACGAGCGTGCATGCACAGCTGCATTTACAGCTCGTAAATCCTGGACAAATCTCCACTCGTCAGGAGGTTTTGTCTCTGATCTTTTTGACAGGAAACACTGGAGTGCGTACCGGAATCGTTACACGGAATAATGACCCCTTGTTTAAGCAGAGAGGTAAACACTGGCCGAATGCCATCAACAGCTTCACGTTTCAATGGGTACGGGGGTTGATTTGGACGGAACGTGGACATTAACACTACCTCATATCTGTGAGCTGCCCAGAGTGAGTATGGTACATCTGAAAGCGCGGCAGGAAGCTCAGAGATATGAGAATTACCTCATCATCCTCAACCAACAGCAATGTGTGCAGAACGGCTACGTTTGTGCACATTTTCATCATAATACACATCACGTGACATAGAATACATGACATATTCTGTGTGTGTAGGTGCCCAATCAGTGACTGACTCCCAATCTTTAACGATTGGACACAAATCCCTCCATCTATCAGTGGGGCCCCTGGCTAGTGAAATGTGTGGACCGCCCCTGGGATTTGACACAGTTTGTGTTGTGTGGGTGTGAGTGCAACAGGAACCAGCGCTGCGCAGCAAACTCCAATACATAGTTTTAATCATGAGCTCATCATTCACACATTCTAACAGGAAACTCTCATCATACGGATCATCAACAACGTTAGCAGTACAATGCAAATGAGAAGCCTCCATGAACACAGCAGGTGGAAAACCACGTTGATCAGTCAAACGCAACAACGCCTGAGTATCAGGATATGTCAGCAGCAATTTGATACACATTCACCAGTTCTTTATCATCAAATGCCAGTTTTTGAACGATCGTAGGAGATGGCTGCCGGACTTTAAGACCCTCATTTGTGGAAAAATTAGGTCTAAGCCGAACCGGAGAATCAGATCTCTGCCCAGTAAATGTATTGGGCAGACAGATGATAAAAGGAAACTGTTTTTGACTGATGTGGCAAATGGATGACTATCATCACCGTTATCTCTACTCTGAAGTGATACAAAAACTTCTCCTTTACAATTACCCCAGCCGCTCCTATTGAGTGAATAAATCTACCACTAAATTTGCAATCAGGCAAATCTGCCCTTTTTACCACAGAATGTGTAGCCCCAGAATCAACCAAAAAAATGGAAAATCAACACCCATGACAGCCAAAGTCAGTGTGGGACATTTCTCAAATTCTGTTTCACTGTCATATTTCAAATATATACCCTCTTTAACCACAGACATGTCTTCTACATTTTCCAATTACTCAATAGCATGATGTGTTTGTGTGTGTCACTTCCCTGGTGCTGCTTTCTGTCTCGCTCGATCGGGCCCCTTCCTCTCATCTGATTGTGAATGATGATTGCTGTCCCCCTCTGCCTCCACTGCCAGTGTTCTGTGAGCAGTCCCATAATCCAATGTTCAACACTGCCACACTTGAAACATCTTTCGTCAAATGAAGGTCTTGCTTCTCGTCTTCTGCCTCGGAAAACCTCTTCTGCCTCTCCCTCGGTATTGTGAGCGGCCAGTATTCTGCGTAGCTTGGGCTGTGTCTGTGAGTCCGTTGAGAAAGGCATTACTGAGGTGTGTCCCCCAAACACCTGCTTGGGCATCGGGTTTGTTTATCCCGCTGTTGTCCCCATCTACTTGGGGCTGATGGGGGTGGCGAGCTTGGAGTTGACGGACTGCATGGCTGGGGCTTGTAATAATAATAATAATAAATAATATTTTTATAGCGCCTTTCAGGAAACCCAAGGTCGCTTTACAAGTCGGGTAGGGGGGGGGGGGAGTAGGGGAAAAAAGGCAGACAGGTTAAGGGGGTGGGGGGGGGGGGGAAGTAGCGGAAAAATAAACCTATTAAACTAACTATACAGTGGCGAAAGCCTTGGTAAAAAGGTGCGTTTTGAGGGCTTTTTTGAAAATGTCCAGGGTTGGGGCGCTGCGGATTTCGGGGGGGAGAGAGTTCCAGAGGGTGGGGGATGCCACACTGAAGGCTCTGTCACCAAAAGTCCGCAACCTGGTGCGGGGGGTGGAGAGGAGATCCTGTCCAGATGATCTTAGCTTCCGGGATGGAGTGTGGTAGCGGAGAAGGTCAGACAGGTATTGGGGGGCGAGGGCATGGAGGGATTTGTAAGTCAGAAGAAGGAGTTTATAGGTGATACGGTGCTTGACTGGGAGCCAGTGTAGGTGGATCAGGGTGGGGGTGATGTGCTGCCAGGGCTTGGTGTGAGTGAGCACCCTGGCAGCCGAGTTCTGCACATACTGGAGCCTGTCCAGGGCTTTACTGGTAACCCCGAACAGGACTCCGTTGCAGTAATCCAACCGGGAGGAGACGAATGCATGAATGAGGGTCTCGGCCACGGAATCAGAGAGTGATGGTCGTAGACGGGAGATGTTCCTGAGGTGATAGAAGGCAGACTTAGTGACGGATTTGATGTGTGACTGAAATGAGAGAGTGGAGTCAAGGATGACACCCAGGTTACGGACTTCGGGAGACGGGGAGATGGAACAGCCGTCAATGTGGAGGAGGAGATCCCCAACCTTCCGGAGCAGTGCTTTGGGGGCCACAACCATGAGCTCAGTCTTCTTACTGTTGAGTTTGAGTAGATTTGCTGTCATCCAGGTTTTTATGGCGTGGAGACAGTTGACCAAAGACTGTGGAGGGAGCTGGGCGGATGGTGAGGTGCTGAGATAGAGCTGAGTGTCGTCAGCGTAGCAGTGGAAATTGAGACCGAATTGACGTATGATCTGGCCAAGGGGGAGCATGTAAATGGTGAAAAGTAGGGGACCAAGCACGGAGCCTTGGGGGACACCATGGTTGACTGGGGCCGAGGGGGAGGATGAGCCGCTGATGCTAACAAACTGAGACCTGGTTGATAGATAGGACTGAAACCATGACAGAGCTGTGCCAGTGATGCCAAGGTTGTTAGAGAGGCATTTCAGGAGGACTGTATGAGAAACAGTGTCAAAAGCAGCAGAGAGGTCGAGGAGGATGAGAATACTGATTTTTCCGGAGTCAGCAGCGAGAAGGAGGTCATTAGTGATCTTGAGGAGGGCGGTCTCTGTGCTGTGATGTGCTCTGTAGGCTGACTGTAGGGGTTCGTAGAGCTCATGGTTGGACAGATGTTGATGAAGCTGGGCGGCGACTGCTCTTTCCAAAGTTTTGCTAAGGAAAGGAAGGTTGGAGATCGGTCGGTAGTTGTTCAGCTCCTCAGGGTCCAAACCAGGCTTCTTGAGGATGGGAGTGATGGAGGCGGTTTTGAAGCAGGAGGGAACTATACCAGATGACAGAGAGGAGTTGATGATGTCTGTTATGATGGGGCAGAGGGTGGGAAGGCAGGCCTTGACCAGCACCGTGGGCATGGGGTCAAGGGAGCAGGTGGAGGCCTTAGCATTGGTCACCAGCTTCGAGACCAGTGGAACATCCACTGGGGAGAAGGAGGAGAGAGAGCATTGGGGATTGAGGGGTTGAGCCGGGAGTGTGCATTTCTGTGTCAGGGGCCAGTGCAGAGAGGGGGAGGGGGCGGGCACCAGGAGTTGTTGATGAATGGAGATCACCTTAGCCTGAAAAAAGTTGAGGAATTTGGAGCAGAGGTCAGGAGCTTCAGCAGTGTGCGTGGCAGGGAGGGGGCGGAGCAGTCGGTTGATGGTGGAGAATAAGGATCTGGGGTGATTTTGTTGTGAGGTGATGAGGGAGGAGTAGTAGGCGGTCTTGGTCTTGGAGAGAGCCTCCTTGTAGGACCTTACATGGTCCACCAGGGCCATACGGTGGACGGTGAGGCCAGTTCGTCTGGAAAGCCGCTCCAACCGACGACCAGTTTGCTTCATTGTGCGAAGATCAGAGGTGAACCATGGTGCCGGGCGGAGAAAAGACACCGTCCGGCTTCTGAGGGGAGCCAGAGAGTCCAGGCTGAGAGAGAGGGCAGTGTTGTAGCGGGCCACCAACACGTCCGGCGAGGTGTCGGAGAGAGCCGGGGCCATGTGGGTTATGAGGAGGTCTGATAGGGCTGATGCACTCACTGATTTGGTGTCTCTGAAGGTGATTGTGCGCCTGGGGCGCTGCTTGGGCAGGGGGATGGGGATGGTGAAGATGATGGCATGGTGGTCTGATACTGCCAGGTCTAGGCGCTGCAGATGAGAGGGGGGGGGCACCAGTGGAGCAGACTAGATCCAGCGTGTGACCTTTGGAGTGGGTGGGGCCCTGGACATGCTGTGTTATGTTGAGGCAGTCCAGAAGTGACAGAAATTCTTTGGCAAAGCTACAGCTGGAGGAGTCGACGTGGATGTTAAAATCTCCCAGCAGATAGGTGGAAGGTGATTTAGAGCAGAGAGAGGACAGAAGCTCACTCAGCTCGGACATGAAGGTGGTGGAAGCTTTGGGGGGGGCGGTAAATCAGGGCAACCTGGAGTAGAGGTGATCCGGAGAGCGAGAATGTAATACACTCAAATGATGTGATATTGGGAGAGGGAATCTCCCTGACCCGGATACCTGCTCGGTGGATAACAGCCAGCCCGCCGCCGCGGCCCGTGGAGCGAGGTTTATGGAGGTAAATATAGCCTGGGGGAGTAGCTTGGTTGAGAGCGAAGAAATCCTGCTGGTTCTGCCATGTCTCCGTTAAACATAAGAAATCAAGTTTCTTATCAATGATGATGTCATGGATGAGTAATGCTTTATTATTGAGGGAGCGGGTATTGAGCAGCATGAAGGTGGCTGCAGAGGAGACAGGAGGAGTGCTACTGTCAGAGCAGGCCAGGGGCTTCAGACAGCTGGTGCGCACGTGACGTGTGTTTAGATGACGTCGACAGGCAACACGGAAGTACAGAGCCGATTGTACCACAGGAATACTAGAATTTGTGTGAATAAATTTGTAGCGGGATGATCTGTGTATGTAGCGGGGGCGCTGCAAGAGTCCTGATGATCTGATGGCATCCAGGCAGACTGGTGCAGCAGAGCTGAAAAAACTCCGAAGTTGGAGAGCGGAGTATTGAAGCACCATATCCACAGCAGCTAACCGGCTAGCTACCGAGCCTCGGGCAACAGCACTCCGCGGTGCAATGATTGGAGCTAACTCACGGACAGTTCGGCCCTCGAGGCAACAGTCAATCCGGTTTAGGGATAATCCAGGTGGCGAGAGAGGTGGAAGTCCGAGCCAAAAACCCAGGGGAAAACGGGATTCGGCGGCTGTCGATGCTAACAGCTGACAGGTAGCTAGCCCCAGACAGCTGATCCACAGAAATGGTGAGTAGCCGGATGAAAAACTGAACAACGCGATCATCACACAGTTATGACAGAACAGTAGGCTATATATGATCCAGCAGTCAAATCGAACACTTTTTTTCAAGGCAAGAGAAGTTAAAACGCAGACGGAGAAGCGGCGAACAAGCAACGCCAGCGTCCTCTCACGTCCGAGTTGCGAGCAGACACTGACACGTAATTGTAGTGGCGGTGGAGGTGGTTGAGGTGGGCCAGCCGGATTGCCAGGGTTGTACCCCGGGGGAGGGAAAGGATACCCAGTCGAGGAGAGGTCATTCAGGCCTGCAATGGAAGGACACAGAGATGTCTGGGGTTTACATGGTTTTGGAAATAATTTATTTTCCTTCTTTTCTTCACATTCATCTTCAACCTTAATATTTTCTTTAATGCCCAAGGCCAACTGCCTTCTTTTACTCCCCAGTATTATAAACACTTTCTGTGACTGTCCAGTTTTCTATAAGTCTTTTACTTTAACTTTATTTTTACCCTTCAATCCATCTTCATGTTCTTGTAATTTATTCTTTAGGTTCTTGATTTTTAATTTACTCAAGAAACCTCCCTTTGGAAATCCGAACATTTCCGTCCAGATATTTAATTTAGACAGACTGTTTTCACCATGTTTCTGCTCGCATGACATCTACAATCGGACCCTCAGGAGAGTGTACTCGTCCCCTACCTGCTTTGCTCCCAAAACAAAGTATTTAAGTGTTACCAAAACACTTGCTTTGCTCCCAAAACAAAGTCTTTAAGTGTTACCAAAACACTTGCTTTGCTCCCATAACAAAGTCTTTAAGTGTTACCAAAACACCCCGTGTTACCAAAACACTATTTTTTCATCCGTCGATGATGTGATATTTGTTTCACAGTACAAATCACACAAAAACTAATCGTAATCCCAAATCACGACGGATATCCCAAATATCCTACTTTCGAGCAGTCCCTCTCATAAATGCCATGGAGTTTAATTACGTTTAACTTTAAACAATTTAGACACTGTACATCTCACCGAGTATTGAAAGCCTTTTGAGTTCGTTGGATCTCGTGAAGTCAATCGGTTCCATCCCCGGCGCTGGTCCTCTCGTCCCGTACGGTTTCTGTCGAGGTAGAGGAGGATCCGAGGATCCTGGAGCCGGCCATCACCAGCGTCCGTAGGTGTCCCCAATCGAACTTGCAGAGATCCTGCCGACAACGCCAATTGTTATGGAAATCTGAGACCCAATACTGTGGAGAGTGTTATGGAAATAATTGTCATAGACGCCAAGATGTAACATACAGGACAAACCTTGATGTCTGTTTACCTTCTTTAAGGACACAGGCTGCTTAGCCAATAATGTTATTATTCCCATTCTGTGACCGGTCAATACTGGGTCACAGATGGTCTGTGTTGTGGGTACACTGGGACACTTCCTTCTCTGTATTTGTGGACTCCAAGGTGAAATCTTCGAGGTCATAAGTGTCCGAGGCAAGTAGCTCTGTGTTCCCACACTGTTTAGGCTATCTCCTCAAATATGTTGTTTACTCTCTGCGAAACCAGTTAGATGGGCTGGCAAGAGAGAGGCTCTCCAGAATTGACGTGGCAACTCTACCGTGAAGTCAGAACCTCTGACTCTTGGACTTGTGATGTGAATCCTCCGGCCGTTAACTCCAAATAAACCATCATTGTGTTTGACATCAAAGCTACTGCTCTTCCCGTGTCTCCTTCCTGAGTCGGTGACTCCCACTGCATAGCTACACAGAAGTTTCCTCTACAAATTGGCGTTGTCGGCAGGATGCCAACAGATCTTCAGATTGTGGTAAGTGTGATTTTCAAATCTACTTTGGACATTGCCTTATCAGAATCTGTGATTGACGGTATCCTAAAATTACCTGTGAAACTGATCGGCTGCGTTTCCTTTTGGTTAATGAACATTTGGGGATGATAAACCCAGGGAATCAGTGTCTGGGGACTCAGTCCTGGCTTATTTCCTCTGTGTGTGCTGCTCGGGACGGAAGTGCCATACAGGCATACACAGCTCATGTTTAGAGATACCTTAAAGAAAGGGCATCAGTGAAGTGGAGCTTCTGTGTGAATTGAAAGCAATGTAAAAGATTTGTATTGGACAAATCGCCGGATTTTGAGGGTCTTAGTGGCTAAGCACAGCAGTTGAAAATAAGCAGCCAAAGATATTTGCTGCTATCACCTCTCTGTAAAAACACGGCTCCAGCTGCAGGCTTGTGTGTGTGTGTGTAAAAGAAACCTCACCGTGTGTGTGTGGGGCTGGAGCAGTGCAGGCTGAGAGGAAGAAAGTCACAGCTTATTGCCTATAGGTTTTAACTCACGGCACCGCCGTCCTTCAAACGGGACGGTCTAAAAGCACTCGTTGTTTAGGACCGCTTTTCTCATGGTTAGACGGGCCAGCGCGAAGTGCGTGCATCACCCGATGCGCTACGGCTCTCTGGAGCAGGTGGCGGTCAGGAGTGCATACATAAAATTATAGGCTAATTGATCAGAGGTGTGTAGTGGCAAGCAAGCATAGGCAAACTGTGTTTCACCTTGAGGTGAACTCGATGGCGAGTAGATATAGGCTGGTCGTACGGACTACAGTCAACTGAGCTGTTGTTTGGAGAGAAAGGGCAGGGGAAAAAGTCTGTGGGCTCCGATCGGGGGGGCACAGCGCCACTAGAAACAAATAGCCTAGTGGTTGTCGCAAGAGGATAAGCTAGTTATCGTTCTTGGACGGCTTTCAGGCACCGATAAATCACTTGTATGCAAGGGTGAGGCGTGAGAAGACGCCGCACTGGAGATAATTCCCCACCCCCTCTAAGATCTCTAAAATCCGGACTAAATTGAGCTGGATGAGCTTTGCTGTCGCGCTGGTGTTTATTAAGAGTTCATGTTTTGTTTGTCTGATTGTTTGTATGGGGGTCTATATTGGTTTGTCCCGCCGTCTTGTGTATGTTTTGTAACTAATAATGAATCAGTCCATAGACAGGGTAAAATGAACTAAACTTTAATTATCTCACCAAAAGTAAATGACCTGAGAAAAATAAAAAGTGCAGGGGAAAATGTAAACAAGAAGCACACTGTTCAGGGTGAGCGCTAGGTGTAAGAAGAAAATAAGATTATATTGCTTTAAGAATCCATTCTTAGATGGTATTGCTGGTATGTTAAGATATCTTTGTGACCTTGTATAAACCCTATGCCCGTCCTGCGCCCCGAGACCCTCAGAGACTTGCCTGAGGAGATCAGGGTTGCAAAATCTGGTTTTAGGTCAATGTTGTATTATTTGTTTCATTTATTCTTAATCTATGTATTGTATAGTAATAATGAATAAAAACGTAATGTATTGAACACATTCCGAAACAAAGCAGATAAGACAGAACTAGACTCAGACATAATACTAATTGTTGTTGAAACCTTTTGCGCTGTTGCAGCAAAATGGAAACTGTGTTAATTATTCTGTTCCAACTGGCCACTGGAATCAGGTGATTAATATAAGTTGAAGTTCAATTACAGTTTTAAAAATAGTTTAACATTATTTATTAAACTGCTTGAAAATATTTCTAGTATCAACCAATTGGTCTCTATAGACATTACTAAAATTAAAATAGTTGTTAAACTACTGACAAGTTTTCTGAAAGCGAGCTTATGAACAACAGAGTAAAGGTCGCTGGTTAAGCTAGGATCAATATATTTGTTGAAGTTTTTATTGTGTGCATAATAAATGTGTTAAATTAATTGAGCAATTCTTTAAAAGTATAATGTTGCAATTTCTTTAAAATAAGTAATTACAGTTACAAAATAGGTGTTGTTTTCCAAGGGCCTCTCTTTCACAGGCCCACACTTTGAATCATAACACTTCCAAGTCCTACAGAGATCAGTATCACTTTGTGTTGCAAGCCAAATCCAGGGGTTCTACTCGAGCCCAATTTTAAATACCATAAAGAAAAGTATTGAACCCAGCTCGAGCTAAATGTGAAATGTATTTAATTAATGTGCAAGTGTTTTGATTTATTTAAAATGTTCCAGTCTAGCTTCCTTCGAGTTTAATATAAACAACAGATTGGTTCTCATAACATTCTCACTGCTGTGCTGTCCCAAATGTTTGAAACCTTGGGCAGACAAGCACACACACACTTTGGATGAGTAATCACTTCATCCAAATTGTAAATTGTTGCCTTCTTTAAAGTTATTAGTAATTCAAGATTAATTATTAAATTAAATTAGGTACATAACAATAAACAAAATAACTTTGACTTGATCATTTTGTTCACGACATTAGACCTTGTCCTCTAATCTCTACTAGAATAAGATAAGTGTGCATGTTTGGGTGTGGAACACTCCTGTAAAGTACCTAATCTTGTTATCCTTTTCATTACAGAGCTGGGGAAATGGTGTATTGCTTAGATTCTGACCCGTGCAAAGTCCAATTTTGACTGACTTTAGTTTTAATGTTAATTTGATTTCAACCCATAAGTAATTATTTAGATTAACTCAACATTTCACATGATGATGGATTAGTGCTCCACATTTTTCCCACTAATTTGTTGTGCAATTAGGCCAATGGTAAAGAGAGACATTGATGACCTTGTGTCCCTTTTGTTGGTACGTGGTTCCATTCTGTCTATGGCCTTGGACGGCTTCACTAAGAGTCACCCAGTTCTGACACAGTCCGGCTGAGTGCAGTCACAGAGATGCTATGGCTGCTCTACATGAAATGACATTAATGGTCTGGTCTGAGAATGGACACCATTACCTGCTTCCAGAGACAATGCCGCTCCTCAGACTGAACAATACTGTCTCACGTGGGCCACTCCCCCCACCAAGCCTTGACATCTGAAAGAACACCTGGAAGCCTCCCGGTCACACCAGCACCAACCCCTGGGTCAGTCAGATGGGACTAACGGCTTAACTTAGGGCATTTGGTTCAGAAATATGACTCTCGTTACCGCAGAGTGGGTTGTTTTTTTAAGGCTATTCATACTACTATGCAGAGGATGCCTGTAGGTTGGCAAGCTGTTAAAAGCCCCTACTATTTTTTAAAATAGGCCTAAATGTCAGGGGCCTCTTAATGTCTAGTTCTACATGTATTCACATTATATGGACAATGTTTCCACCTGGTGAAACTAAAGGCTGCACGGTACTCAGGCTACAATACGACCATTCTGTTCTGCTCTAACAATTCAATTGATAGATTCTACATCAAAACAATTAGCTTTTATTGTTTCCAATGATAACGTCATTTTAAGAGAAGGAATGCAAACCAGTTTTCAAATGTAAGGTTTTGAATGTGTTTGACATTTCTCAGTAAAAACACCCTCAGACACCCACTATCATTTATGCTATGCTTTCAGTAGTGACTCAGATGTAAGGGGGAAGAAGCTTTTCCTCCCAAATCAGATATGCTTTGTTTTTCAACAAAGGTATACAGTTCCTGCATAATATATGTTTCTCACAATTGTTTGTTTTTTTGTAAGCTGCACACAGGTGATACTGACTCTTCTCGAGTAATAGATTACACCATGCTTAAATAGACTCCTAAGTTATTATTTCATATGAGACATATGTAAGAAAAGGGAGGGAAGAGTCAATTATATTGAGTAATTGATTTTATATTGGAACATTTATTTCTCAAACCTGTTTTATGGAAGAGGAAAATATTTCTGATAAAGTAATATGTTATCAAACGGTAAATGGTGAATTAATATAACATTTAGAATCATTGAGAAGGGGTGATATCCGCAGGGACTAGCTCACCTTTAAATTACAATAACATTTCTCTGCTTTGGACTGATGAGTTTATGATTCTTGCATGTTAAATGACTAACACAAACCTTACATTTATGCATGTGCATGTCTCAGGAAGGCTCCCAAATAATTCTGAGGGGCCTATCCTATTTTTGTATTTAAATGATAATGTGCTAATCCATTACCTTGAGTTGTCTGCACTCAGGAAAACATCCCTATCAAGTGTTAACCCAATAACTACAGTAGGACAGCTCTGAAGGCCAAGGGTCAGAGAGAGAGCTACGTGGGTCCACGCCAGCCACTGCAAGGTCCTAGTCACCAACAAAAGTAGATGACAACAAGTGATGTGTCCTAGTCACCAACAAAAGTAGATGACAACAAGTGATGTGTCCTAATCACCAACAAAAGTAGATGACAACAAGTGATGTGTCCTAGTCACCAACAAAAGTAGATGACAACAAGTGATGTGTCCTAATCACCAACAGAAGTAGATGACAACAAGTGATGTGTCCTAGTCACCAACAAAAGTAGATGACAACAAGTGATGTGTCCTAATCACCAACAGAAGTAGATGACAACAAGTGATGTGTCCTAATCACCAACTTGCACCACACTTGCACTACATACACCAAAACACACTACACACAAGGTATCACGAGCGAGTGCCAGCTGAGCGGTTCCATATGCTCTCTGGTTCCTCGTTTGTGTTACCGGTGTGCGGAGTCTGACTGTCCGTGTCACAACATCGACCGAAGGAATACACACACACACCCCATGGAGCATTCCCACCTCGTGATGACGGCTCGCCTGGGAAAACGACAACGCAACCGTGAGCAATACAACTGGCCTGGCCCAGTGATGTGGGGTTTAGCTCGCCACAAGATTACGTTTGGTTGTGCGGCGACAAGCTCTATCAAGTTCTGGCTCCCCTCTGGATAGGTACATGCACTCTAGTGGATTTGAATCCAGCAATCAGGCTTAACAACACTACTCTTTAATGTATTATCCATGCATAGAAATACCTACAATGATGTTTCAAGTACTGGATTAATTTCAGTTTTGGCCCAAAACAAATATTTAGAATATTTCATATAACAATTATGTAGCATATTTGATCCTCAAATTAGAGAAGTATAATTTAAAGAAATTGATATTCTCAACATTAGATAAACACAGAAGAATCCTTTCCAAGTACCATAAGTAGCTCAGGCAAGTATGGCTAATAGGAATACTTGATAGACTTAATTTGGTACAGATCAGTGGTAGCATTTACAAATGTAATAATTCAAGGTTTAAGAATGTTTAATCCTTCCTTTCCAGGTTTTTACAAAAGTCTTTGAATATTTGCCTAACTTTTCCTTTTCAGATTTTGAACAATGTACTTGACTAAAATGAATGTATTGATTTCACTAAGTGCCTTACTCTTGACTAAAGCGTATTTAAGTAAACGTAAAAGTAATCCTAAAATTGAGGACACTGCACTTTTGCAGATTACAGATTGATCAAATCACCATTGTGAATTCTATACTCTAACTGTACATTTTTAGCTGGATCTCTTACGATCCTGAGTTTTAAAATGCTTTTGACTAGTGATTGCCTTCAAGTAAATCTTTAAAGCGGCAAGCTGGTTTTGATTTTATAGTTTGATGAATGAAATTAACTAATGGTAAATGATCAAATATATTAGTTTAAAAACAAATATTTAGCCATTGTGCACCTGTGTTTTATGTGTGTTCATTATTATGCTTTTGACAAAAGATGATCAAACACTGATGAGAGATGATTTTTCCTATTATGATTGGCTGTATCAATCATTGTGATTGAATGTTTCAATCTTATTCTACTTTGTGATGTAATTAATGTAAGGTGAGACCACACTCGAATCTGGAGACGCCTATTGAGTTAATTATTGACCAAATTATTATTAGACTAATGTTTTTAGGTTATCATAAATGATAAAAAGAGAGGACTGTTATGGAAATAATTGTCATAGACGCCAAGATGTAACATACAGGACAAACCTTGATGTCTGTTTACCTTCTTTAAGGACACAGGCTGCTTAGCCAATAATGTTATTATTCCCATTCTGTGACCGGTCAATACTGGGTCACAGATGGTCTGTGTTGTGGGTACACTGGGACACTTCCTTCTCTGTATTTGTGGACTCCAAGGTGAAATCTTCGAGGTCATAGGTGTCCGAGGCAAGTAGCTCAGTGTTCCCACATTGTTTAGGCTATCTTCTCAAATATGTTGTTTACTCTCTGTGAAACCAGTTAGATGGGCTGGCAAGAGAGAGGCTCTCCAGAATTGACGTGGCAACTCTACCGTGAAGTCAGAACCTCTGACTCTTGGACTTGTGATGTGAATCCTCCGGCCGTTAACTCCAAATAAAGCATCATGTGTTTGACATCAAAGCTACTGCTCTTCCCGTGTCTCCTTCCTGAGTCGGTGACTCCCACTGCATAGCTACACAGAAGTTTCCTCTACAGAGAGTACAAGTCAGAGTGATCAAAACAAATAAATGGTGAATCAGACAGAGTTGTATTTCTGGTTATTTATTTGAAGCTTCAAATACATAAGATACAATACATAGACACAGGTCTCACAGAGTATAGCATAGTCTGCGTGAGTGTGCGCAGATATAAAAAATAGCAAAGCTTATATACAAGAAAGAGTGGGAAGTTCAGAAATCTGTCTTCACGCGGTCATATTGTTATTAGACACCTGTCCTTGAGCTGTAGATAGTATAACGGTTCTCAGGAAAGGGAAGTTCTTGTGTGACTTTGTGTGAGTCTCAACCTAGTAGCCAAATCAGCTCTGTGGCCTTGAAGTGCTTGGGAATAAACCCACAGTGGAGTATGAGAAGAAAACAGCACATCTCAGGAAATGATATAGGTGTTTTACAATGTGTTGAGAAGCATTTGGTTTAAGCATATAAGGATATAATAAAAATGTCCACAACATATAGTGAAACATCCCTATAAAGACATTGGTTCTTCTTAACACTCAGGGACATAGACAGACACACACACACACACACACACACACACACGCACACACACACACACACACACACACACACACACACACACACACACACACACACACACACACACACACACACACACACACACACACACACACACACTGTAAGGAGATGGAGCGAACCAGATGGAGCCAACGACTGCTGATTCATTGCCTGGGGTCCCGCCCAGGAGTGAAACCGGCCAATGGGGAACTACCAACTCACTGTCTAGGGTTCGCCCAGAAGTGAAATCGCCAATAACAAATAGCTAGGGAGGAGCAACCAACACAACTCCTTCCTACCTGTGTGTATAAATAATATGATATTCTTATGCTAGGCGCTCTTCTTCTGAGCCGAAGTGTCCCACATTACGCTTAGAGACAAAGTGTCCCACATTAGGCTTAGAGCCAAAGTGTCCCACATTAGGCTTAGAGCAGAAGTGTCCCACATTAGGCTTAGCGCCAAAGGGTCCCACATTAGGCTTAGAGCCAAAGTGTCCAACATTAGGCTTAGAGCAGAAGTGTCCCACATTAGGCTTAGAGCAGAAGTGTCCCACATTAGGCTTAGAGCCAAAGGGTCCCACATTAGGCTTAGAGCCAAAGTGTCCAACATTAGGCTTAGAGCTAAAGTGTCCCACATCAGGCTTAGAGCCAAAGTGTCCCACATCAGGCTTAGAGCAGAAGTGTCCCACATTAGGCTTAGAGCAGAAGTGCCCCACATCAGACTTAGAGCCAAAGTGTCCCACATTAGGCTTAGATTCAAAGTGTCCCACATTAGGCTTAGAGCAGAAGTGTCCCACATTAGGCTTAGAGCCAAAGGGTCCCACATTAGGCTTAGAGCAGAAGTGCCCCACATCAGACTTAGAGCCAAAGTGTCCCACATTAGGCTTAGATTCAAAGTGTCCCACATTAGGCTTAGAGCAGAAGTGTCCCACATTAGGCTTAGAGCCAAAGTGTCCCACATTAGGCTTAGAGCCAAAGTGTCCAACATTAGGCTTAGAGCTAAAGTGTCCCACATTAGGCTTACAGCTAAAGTGTCCCACATCAGGCTTAGAGCCAAAGTGTCCCACATCAGGCTTAGAGCAGAAGTGTCCCACATTAGGCTTAGAGCAGAAGTGTCCCACATCAGGCTTAGAGCCAAAGTGTCCCACATTAGGCTTAGAGCTAAAGTGTCCCACATTAGGCTTAGATCAGAAGTGTCCCATATCAGGCTTAGAGCTAAAGTGTCCCACATCAGGTTTAAAGCCAAAGTGTCCCACATTAGGCTTAAAGCAGAAGTGTCCCACATTAGGCTTAGAGCCAAAGTGTCCCACATTAGGCTTAGGCGCAGCTAGGCCTATGTGGCTTTTATCCTGGATCAAGTGTTTAAGTCATGGATGTTTAAAGTTTAACTTCTTCATATGTCTAATATTATAATTCACTCTTCATTCAGGAAGTATGACGCTGCGCTGTCAGTACGCTTCTCCATGTTTGTGATTGGTCAAATGTTCCAAATACCATCCCTTTCATGTGAACGCGCACTCAGCTGGACAGAGAAACCCTGGCTTGAGTGAGTTGATAACCCGCGTCGTAGGACCGTTAGCGAGAGCGCGTTGTTTTGGATTAGGTAAACCAGCTAACTCAAACATATCCAGGTTATGTTGAACCGGCTTCGTAGTACAGGCCTCTGGTGTCCCTCAACAATAACTATCTCTGACCGAGAGCTGCTCGGTCATAAACTGGCAACAACAAGTTGCTAGAGCAGCCCCTCCGTGAGGGCGATACGGCTGGTCAGCTGCGTCAGAGGGCGAAAGGATTCCCTGACAACACCTGTAGGCATAGGCGTAGCTGTGGGTGGGCCCGGGTGGGCCTGGGGCCGAGGCCCACCCACAGCTACGCGTCTGCACCCACCAAAAGGCTTAAAAAGTATCTGGAAAAGATGTAACAGCAGTCAGTGAATGTATATTGGGGCCAAGGAAGCAGTGGTTCTCAAACTTTTTCTGTCATTCCCCTAATGTGGGACACTTTGGCTCTAAGCCTAATGTGGGACACTTCTGCTCTAAGCCTAATGTGGGACACTTCTGCTCTAAGCCTAATATGGGACACTTTGGCTCTAAGCCTAATGTGGGACACTTCTGCTCTAAGCCACTGACCTAAAGCATCTCTATGGCTTAAATATCTAATGATGTACCTGAACTTGGAGAAGATTAAATATAACCTGAGGGGCTCTTCAAAACTATTCGGCTCTATGATAGCCTACATAGCTGCACTTAAGACACTAAATTAAGAAGAAAGGGGGGAACTATGAATGTATGTGCTTTTTTGTTTGTTTGTTTTGTTTTTGTTTCTGTCTTTATATACATGTATGTACATATATATATGTGTATCATGTATATGTGGGTATACATATGCAGTGGCGGTTCTAAACCAATTTGACTGGGGGGGCCACTGGGGGGCCAGTTATTTTCTGAGGGGGGCACAATAAATGCAGGACGAAAAAGAGAACTAGACAGTATGAAGTAATTGCGCATAAGAAAACAATGCAATACAGTTATTGGTATTTGTTTCAGTACACTTATTTATTTCAGATAGATCTTATAGTTATTACTGTTAGCTTCAGCTTAAGTTATAGTGCAATGTTTGCACTCACACCATATTTATATAAAAATAAAGGCAATGAACAGTTCCATCTCTACTTTACATAAGGGTGTCTGCACAATCTCACATTAAAGCAGTGGTTCTCAAACTTTTTCTGTCATTCCCCGCTTTGAACAGATGGCCTTTTCAAGCCCCACCTGTTCCTCATCGCTCCAATAAAATGGTAGGCCAAGCTTAACATGGTCTAATGTATCGTTCTATAACAGGGGTCTCCAACCTTTTTTAGGATGAGAGCTACTTTCAAAAAATTAAACAAGTCGTGAGCTACTTTTACTCCTCTTTTTTTTTGTTTTTTGCAGTGTATATATTTAGCACATTTTAACATTATGATATGCTGACCTTTAACCTTTGTGTGCTGTTTGGGTCTGTGGGACCCGTTTGCAGTGTTTACTAAAAGAAAATGTATGATTTTGTTTTAAATGTTGAAGTGAAATGCATCAATCTGGTGCACTTTGAGCACAACATGAATGTATGGATACAGCTCTCAGCACAAAGGGAGCTATACGTTTCAATAATCCAAACATCTTTAGAATATGATCACAACCAATAACAAATCATTTAAACTTGTTTATTCTTATCTTATGTTACCTAGTTAGCATTCTTTCTTTTTATTTATGCATATTTTACTAATCACTCCCCTTTTGAACAGTTTACTGTCCTATAGTACACATTGGAATGATTTCTTACTTTATTTTGTACAACTATTGTGGAAGCTATTCAGTATTTTCACATTTATTTAATGTATTTATTTGTTATTATTTTGTTTTGTAGACTTAATTGATTTACAGCCATATTATTTAAGTTAAAGGGATAGTGGAAATGGAACCTCAAATAGTTTCGTTTTAACTTATATACAAGCATAATTACGTACCAAAACAATCACACCTGATTAAAAATATATAATAATTGCCTTACGCATGTTAGAAGCACTTTATTGCAGCTTCCCCGAAGTTTTTTAGAAACGAAATGTTCGACTCAGCCAAACCGGAAGTGACGAAAACTTAGGAAGACGATACGATAACAAACCATGGCGTCTATGCAGAATGAACGTGGAAGGGCAAATATACCAGACAAAGAAGAAGGATTGTACGAGGTATCCAGTGATGATAGAGAGTCAGAAACATCCTCTCGGCTTTCCTACGAAAATGTCGTTTTAGGAACTGAATCTGAATCCGGTTCAGTAAGCGACGATGGTGACAATATTGAGCCAGACGATGGACCATTACGTCCTTATTTGTTCGAGCCCGAGCCCGAGCCCGAGGTGATGGTTCACGGCATGGGCAATGGCGAGGATGACCAGGACCAGGCGCCAGATGATGCACCCCTACGCACAAATAATCTTGACTGGTAGGTCCCTAAGCATAGCTCACGCATCTTAAGATCACCTGTAGCCTTTACAAATATTAATCATTGTTAACCAGTTAAGCCCGAAGGTCCCCCCAGTGGACCCCTCCCACAGTTTTTTTTCTCTCACATGTCTCAGGGCTTCTTAACATTTATAAAACTATTAATGTTTCATACCCTTTTAAAGGTAAGAAACTCCGCTAACTGACAATAAGAACAATTGTTAGCTAGAAAAAACACGAGTAATACCAAGCCTTTGAATTAGCATTGAGCGAAACAATGCTAACTAATGCTAACGCTTTTTTACACACAACACACGGTAGAAATGCCCTTATTACTATCTTAACTGCACAAACAAGATATACGATTTAAAGCTGAGACTCCACAGATTCCACACATGTAATGTCATCACTGTCCGACCTCAAATTCCTGGATCTATCAGCCAGAAAAGAGAAAGTAAACAACATCCGGTTCCAAAAATATTACAATAATTACGTCTTACCTTTTTTGATTTGTGATCAAAAGTTGTGTTCAACGGAATAAAAACGCATCTCAAGGTTAATCCAATGTCGTTGTGTCACGTAGAATTTTTTACTGATAATCAATCATCATATTTATGGCAATATACTCGGTACCATAATAAAGGTCGGCTATTCACATGCAAATGCTATTGAATGTCCGCCATTGTTTGTGCCCGTCTTCCTATGCTCTCGTCATCACCCGAAGATTCCCGACGATTCCCGAAGTATTTCGTTTCATTGAGAGGGCGCAGTAAAATTGAAAATAAAATGAAACTAGGCGCATGAAATTAAAAAAAATTGTTTATTATGCTTATTTTTAATAAAAATACATAAGTTAAACCCAAAATTCGCGGATTTCCACTATCCCTTTAAGTTGTGTTCCAGCTGAAATGCTTTTATTTTGAAGGTGATGGGTCAATTTGGGCACACAGCTGGGTTTATTTAAGGCAATCAGGGCACAGCAGCAGGCAGTGGGCACCGGGAAGGTATATGGTTTTTTACCAGTGTCAGCAAACATTTAAACATCTTTTGCTGTATTGTTCCCGCAAGGTGAAACTAATAAATACCACAAAAACGTCGATGCCTTGTCTGGACAATGGATTAATTACCGGCTCCTGATCTGCGTAAGATCTGCTAACTGGTGCCTCAGTGGCCTTTTGAAACTTTGGTGTTGTTGACAAATAGCCACTACAACTATATTAAATAGATAAAGGTGTGCTCTCTCTAGCTCTCTCACTCGCTCACAGAGGCTGTGTGCTCTTCCTCGGCGATGATGGCTTGCGTTAAAAGATAATAATAAACATAGGCCTATTTGTAAAGTGGGGGGACACAAACGGGATTTCGAAAAGTGTCACGGTTAAACTCCTTACGAAGTGGTGAGGTGCCGCTCCACATTGCTTTTCTTCCCGACTGTAACGCTGTTGTGTGTGTGAGTGTGAGAGCGATTTTTACGTAATCTGTAAATTATTTTGGTTTCAGTTGTGTGTGTGTGAGCAGGCTCGGATTGGCCATCGGGAGATTCGGGACTTTTCCCGGTGGGCTGCTGCCTTCGGTGGGCCGCTGCCTTCGGTGGGCCGCTTGCTCTGGCGGGCCGTGGGCTTTCAAAGCGCTGCTGCGCCGGTACCGCATCTGCCGCCGCATCCGCCACCGTAAACACCCGCCGTTGCGAGGCTATGGCGGCTCCGGCAGGGCCGGCGCAGCGGTGCTGTGAAAGTCCACCGCCGTTGCGAGTCTCCGGCTGTAACAATCCACTACCGCCCGCGAGGACCCAGGTTCGATTCCGGCCTGAGGTCCAAAACATTTTAAAACATAAAACAAATAAAAACAAATAATCTCCCGTTCATCGCATCACATCTCTGCGCCCCACACTTTGAGAAACGCTGCATTACAGCAACAAAATCCTGCGTTTTTTGGCAAACCGAGTACCAGAAAATATACATTTAAAAAAAAAAAAATTGCATTGTTACGGGGGTCAGAGGTCAGTGTTAGGGGGCACTAGCCCCCCAATGAACCGCCCCTGTACATATGTGAGTATTGTAGTGCCGTGAAAAGGGAGGCGGAGGCGGTGTATTCAGAATTGACTTCCACACTTTATTATTCATTAAACTGTCGGAGGATAATGCATGAACTGCTCTGTCTGACGAGCTAGCAGGAATGAATAGCCACAGCTCAGTGTTCCCACTAAAGGGTCCGTGTGGCAACACAATACAACAGGTGAATTATGGTCCACAATATGGTGTCACCACAGTATATGGGTAGGCCTACATGTATTATTGTTATTATTCTTTATTTCCTTATCTATTAATTTTCCTTTTCTTTTAATATTATCTGTTACATTACTTTATTTTTACCTATATATGTATCTATTTATTTACTTAGCTAGGACCGGGAGGGGGGAAAGGGACAAATATTGACTGTATAAATGTAAAGTAATTGTGCCTGACTCAATAAAAAATAAAAATAATGGTTGTTGTTGGTAATGTATTAGCGAGGGGTCTGAGCTCCCACGGATGCAGTGACATCAGCTTCCATTGGCTCACACTTAACTCGAGCCCTGCATGTGGCGTCTCGTCGCTACGGTTCTCTCTTGTGTTCCTGAGAAAGTGTGTGTGAGCTCCAGCTCTACTGATCCATCATCCGTGTGTCTGGATAAACCTCTGAATGGACTCTCTGCTCTTTTTTCTGGAGTGTTTACCTCGGACTATAGGAGCTAGCTTAGCATGCTAGCTGGAAACACGTTAGCAACACTAGTCAGATTGAGAGTTTGACGGAGAGAGAAACGGTGTGTTTAACGGAGTCTGCAGGGAAAGGTGATCTAGGAAACATGAGTAAAGTCCAAATGCTGCTGTCGTTGAAGAAGCAGCGACTCACTGCTGCTTCTGAAGAGATATTTGCTCTGTTTGAACAAACAATAGCAGAGCTCGAGGAGGAGCTGTTTCTTTCCAAAGAGGAGAACAAGAGACTCCAGAAACTACTGGACGCTGTTTTACAGCCTCAGCTTCGGATACACAGAGCAGGTATGTTCCCTTTACTCTTCATTAACACTTTAAACTCTTCAGTAACACTTTATTATCACATTAATAACACTTTAGACCAGGGGCGCTGGAAGGGGGGTGCTGAGGGCGCTGCAGCACCCCCTAGCGTCAGGCAGGCGGAGCATTTTTACATTTTGATATATATATTTTTTATTACATTTCATTGTGCCTGAGATATATGTTATATTATATATTATTATTCAAATGATACTTTTAAACTATAACATACATGATTTAGCTTCAGGGAAGAAAAATTAAAAATGTTTTTTTAGTTGGACACGTGAGCTGCGTTTCTCAAGAGATCCTCACGCGGTATGAAAATCTCCTTTACAAAATAAGTGTCCAATAATCAACAACACAACAATGATCGTATAGTGGTAGTATAACACATGTGAAACATTAAACATAAACAAACTGGTGTACAAAACTCACATACCTGCATTTCAATGGACAACATCCGGAAGTAAGTTAGCATTTTTACCACTTCCGGTTCCTCTGTGAGCATTAAACGACTATCATTAAACTAAACAAACACAACAGAACGTTATTGTCCTAATAAAATAATAGCATACATTTTGTCCACTGACATAATACAATAGCACCTTACCAAGCCCCCAGGAAGTGCGCTGGACTCAGATGAAAATATTCGTGGTTGCCAAACGGCGGTACTACACTTCCGTTTGGTTGCCAGGCCCGGAAACACTTTTTCCCATTGACTTACACGGGGAAAGAGTGGTCTGTAAATCGTTGGATAATTTTTTTTAAACTAAATAAACTACCCAGTATGAACACTTGTATAGCCCTTATTAAAAACATTCGTTCCTCAAGTTGTAAAAATGTGCTAATAACGTTATTCTAAGAGTTATTTCCCTCTGCATTATGAACGCGCATCTAACCCACAGGACCGCGCTGCCCGGCACGTTCATGTTACGTGTTCAGCACTACATGCGTTTATCTTTACCCATGGATGCACAATAAGAACGGACCCATATCGCCTTACTGCCCACGGAGCTGTAATAATGGATATATTGCACATGTTTGCTGTAATTCATTATTATACTACATGGGCTGTATGATTAAAATCTTCTACCGTAAATGTTGGATTAAATAAAGTTAATATTACCGACGTTAGATTAACGTCCCTGTAGCTTCTAATTGCACTAAGAAGCTTATTGCACTGTGTGTGTATATGTATGTATATATATATATATATATATATATATATATATATATATATATATATATATATATATATATATTAGGGCTGTCAAGTCAACGCGTTAATAACGCGTTAACGCACCCTTTTTTTAATGCCACTAATTATTTTAACGCGATTAACGCATGTGTATTTTTTTTCCTCGGCCGTCCCGTAGTTTCAGAGCGCATCGAGTTTAAAATACCATCTACAAGCTGATGCTAACAGCCCCGCTCCTGCTGCCTGCTTGCGGCAGACCACACTTCCACGCTCACCGGCAGGCACCGACTGGCTATTGGGAGGACCGGGAGGCCCGAGCGAGCGAGAGAGAGACCTTACGTGCATTGTTGTTGTTAGCATCTGGTGCTAGCTTGCTGCGCTAACGGATATAAGGAGCTGTTTAAATGAAAACAGAGGAGCGACATTTCGCCACAACTGCGCAGAGCACTTGACTTTATGCAGGAAGCCAGACAGTGGGACATTGTCCGAGAAGTCAGCACACTCAGCACGGATAGTGCGCAACATGATTGCAGCGTCCAGGCATCTCCCGTTCGAGCATATGCCTTGAGTTGCACATAGCTCCAACGATCCATCACACACACACACACACACACACACACACACACACACACACACACACACACACACACACACACACACACACACACACACACCATTTGTATTGTATGAGAGAGGTTCCAGGTTGAATTAAGGCGAATATTTGTAATGTTCAGAGGTTGTTGTGTTTAATATTCATGAGAATATTTAAATGATAATAAACATTAGCATAAAGCATATTTGTCCACTCATATTCCTCTGACTCGTTCCAACTCCTGCCACCAAACTCTGCTGCAGAAACTCTCCTCTCTACTCTCTCATCCTCTCTGGACTCTCTCTGTCCTCTCACATCTCGGCAGGCTCGTCAGTCCCCTCCTGCTCCCTGGCTAAATGATGCGCTGCATGCTAATAGAACCGTCCTTACGGCAGCAGAGCGGAAATGGTGGAAATCCAAACACCGTGACGACCTCCTAACCTATCAGGCTCTCCTCTCCTCTTTCTCTGCTTCGATCTCTCAGGCAAAAAGCACTTTCTTTCAAGATAAGATCCAATCTTCCTATTCCAATCCTAAAAAACTATTTTCCATCTTCTCCCCCTCTTGGACCCTCCAAAAGCCCCTCCCCCCTCCTCACTTCTGTCAAGCGACTTTGTTACCCACTTTGAAAAAAAGGTTGATGATATTCGCTCTTCTTTTTCTGACTCACCTTTACTCACCGCTGGGTCACCAGACCCTCCTTCCACCAACACACTAACCTCCTTTTCCCCTCTCTCTCCAAGTGAGGTTCTTACGGCCCGTACACACAGCAGCTTTTGGCGATTTGTCCACCGCTTCCAGCGCGTCTCCGCCCATTGACTTTGAATGGGGATGACGTCACTTTCCCTCGCTTGTCGCCGAACTGCATTGTGGGGGGGCGAGGCGAAGATTTCCAGGATTTTCCAGGATGTTCAGGATTCCAATGTTGAACAATGTTCAACTTTTGAGGCTGAGCTGGAAGCGACAGCCAATCAGATCCGTTTATGCAAATCTGACAGTTCAAGCGCTAGCCAATCAAACCACGTGCAAGCTGGGAGAGCCAGACCGCAGTTCATTCTATATTCCTAACAAAAATGGAGGAGAAGTTAGTTATTGCGGTAGCAAATCACCCGGTTCTTTATGACCAGTCCCTATTTACTTACCGGGATACAAACCGGAGGAACCAGGCATGGAGGGAGGTGGCAGAGACAGTGGGTGAAATTGGTAGGTTTTCGCTTGTTTGGGGATTTTATATCCAGTTTACTTGGTTGCTAGTTTACTTCGTTGCTAGCAAGCACAGACAGTATCATTAGCCAGCATGGAATGTAGCATAAAATAGCACCATAGACATTAATCTCATAAATGTTCAAAATGTTAAAAAAATAAATGTTCATCATAGCCCTTCCTATGTGACAATAGTGTAGAAGAACCGGGTTTTTTTGCTTTGTATGTCGGGGGCGGGATATTCATGTGATATTCATGTGATTGGTTGTTGGTCGCGAAATCCCCAAGCTGTCAGACACGCCCAGCTCCAGGATTTTCAAGATTTGGTCAAAGCTGCTGTGTGGACACACCGTTACCCTCATTACTTCTGCCCGCCCTACCACCTGTCCTCTGGACCCTATCCCTTCAAACCTCCTTCAGACTATCGCTCCTGATATTCTACCGTTTCTCACCCATTTCATCAACACTTCTCTAACTTCTGGTCACTTTCCAAACAGTCTCAAGGAGGCAAGAGTAAACCCTCTCCTAAAGAAACCCACTCTCAACCCGTCTGTTGTTATAAACTACAGGCCTGTCTCTCTCCTCCCGTTCCTGTCTAAATCACTTGAACGCGCTGTCTTTAAACAACTCTCCTGTTATCTCAATCAGAACAACCTTCTGGATCCGCACCAGTCTGGTTTCAAGGCAGGTCACTCCACAGAAACTGCTCTCATTGCTGTCACGGAGGAACTGCACACTGCCAAAACTGCATCCCTCTCCTCTGTCATCATCCTGTTGGACCTGTCTGCTGCATTCGACACGGTGAATCATCAGATCCTCCTTCGCACTCTCCAAAAACATGGAGTTTCAGGCTCTGCTCTTTCCCTCCTCACCTCATACCTGAAAGACCGTACCTACAGGGTGACTTGGAGAGGGTCTGAGTCCGACCCTTGTCAATTAACTACAGGGGTCCCTCAGGGCTCTGTTCTTGGTCCCCTCCTCTTCTCCCTGTACACAAACTCGCTCGGATCAGTCATTAGCCCGCATGGTTTTTCTTACCACTGCTACGCTGATGACACCCAATTAATTCTGTCCTTTCCCCGCTCAGAGACCCAGGTCGTTGCACGCATCTCTGCTTGTCTAGCTGACATCTCTCAGTGGATGTCTGCTCACCACCTCAAGCTCAACCTTGACAAGACTGAGCTGCTCTTCCTCCCGGGAAAAGATTGTCCCACTCTTGACCTAACAATCAACATCGGCACCTCAGTTGTTTCCCCGACTCAGACTGCAAGGAATCTGGGTGTGACCCTAGATAACAACCTGTCCTTCACTGCAAACATCGCTGCTACAACCCGTTGCTGCAGATACACGCTTTACAACATCAGGAAGATACGTCCCCAGCTGACACAGAAAGAGACTCAGGTTCTGGTCCAGGCTCTCGTCATCTCACGCCTAGACTACTGCAACTCCCTCCTGGCTGGTCTACCTGCATGTGCCATCCGACCTCTGCAGCTCATCCAGAATGCAGCGGCTCGTCTGGTCTTCAACCTTCCTAAATTTTCCCACACCACTCCGCTCCTCCGCTCCCTTCACTGGCTTCCGGTAACTGCTAGAATCCACTTCAAGACACTGGTACTTGCTTACCGTGCTGCGAATGGATCTGGCCCTTCCTACATCCAGGACATGGATAAACCGTACACCCCAGCGCGTGCACTACGCTCTGCATCAGCCAAACGACTCGCTGCGCCCTCGCTGCGAGGGGGACCCAAGTTCCCATCGGCAAAAACACGTGGGTTTGCTGTCCTGGCTCCAAGATGGTGGAATGAGCTCCCCATTGACATCAGGACGGCAGACAGCTTGCACATCTTCCGGCGCAAACTGAAAACTCATCTCTTTCGACTCCACTTCGAGCGTTAGAACTATTAACGAAGCACTTTTATACTAATAAAGGACTGGCTTACCTAAAGCCAGTTGAGTAGCACTTGAAATGTTTGGCTCTATGAAACCTGATGTACTTATATGATTCTGTTTTCTTCAAGGTTGTGTCTTCCTGGTCGAATGTACTTATTGTAAATCGCTTTGGATAAAAGCGTCAGCTAAATGCAATGTAATGTAATCATATGTTGATAAGAGTATTAAAAACTTGAAAAATATTCCTCTAAGGTACATTTAGAACAGATAAAAAATGGGCGATTAATTTGCGATTAATCGCGATTAACTATGGACAATCATGCGATTAAATATTTTAATCGACTGACAGCCCTAATATATATATATATTTATAAATATATATGTATATATATAAAGCAAGCTGATATACTCCAATATCATTATTTGTTGTTGTGCAACTGAATATTGATTCATCTCAACCATATCTGTGTTTATGTTAAAGTTAGTGAGCCATTCATTGCACTAGCTGTGTGCAAAGCAAAAGGGGGCTGCTTTGAAGAATCTAGAATCAAAATCACACTTTTTTGTTAACTAGATAATTCCATATGTGTTCTTTCATAGTTTTGATGTCTTCAGTATTAATCTACAAAGTAGAAACAAATTGAAATTAAACAAAAACCATTAAATGAGAAGGTGTGTCCAAACTTTTGACTGGTACTGTATATAAAAAAACACATATTTTAATATTTAGCAGGTTCCCTCATCTATAATCATCTATACAAGCGCAACTTTAAACATTTACAGCAGTAAAATGCAACATACAAAATAATCAATAAACATCATAAATGAAACACTGACAGGGTTGGTGCGGAGCTGATAATTTTTTCCGGCAAATTACTCAGACCTACTAATTAACCTAACCGAAGTTATTGAGTCTATGTAAGTTTACTGCTTGGCTCAGTTCCACCAACGTCAGCAAGATCTCACCTCTATTAACTCCCAGAAGAACCAGGTTCAATTAACTGCTGTTTCAATTCAGACGACTCTCTTAAATCTGTTTAAGCGATCCCGAAGGATTTTGATATCAGTAATGAGGTGTGGCCCTACCTAAGTGTGAGTGTGGCAGGGTGCAATCTTACCTTTTGAAGGCAAGGCAAGGCAAGTTTATTTATATAGCACTTTTCAACACAGGGCAATTCAAAGTGCTTTACAAAAAATGAAAGACATTAAGAAAAAGGCATTTATTATTATTAGTCATTAAGGAGGAGAGGAGGGCGCAGATGTCTTTTAAGTTATCCCAGTCCAAAAGGTGGGATCAGTTTATTTGAAGAAAAATAGGTCTAAACTTATACAGGGTTTTTACCTTCTCTCGTTACAACATTATAATCATACTAAACCTATCATGCTGTGATCATGTTCTAATATGAAACTTTTATTCACAGTTTTACATTTATTACCAAAATTGTAATTTCAACTGCCCAATTCAGTTGTGATTTTTAAATCTCCCGATATGATTTAGAGGCATTTCCTCATAAAAGACCGGTGATAATAAAAAGTACATTCAACTTTTCATTCACCAAATCAATTCACATCAATTCCATTCTTTTTTTCCGACACAGATGGCGGGTACTAACATCCACAAACACATACATGTTACCTGCAGAAGGAAGCCATGCACGCAACGCAGCCCCGCTCTCTTTAACTCCAGGTGACTTTCTGCCGCTTTCCTCCGTGGTGCAGTGCTGAAAGTTTCACCACAGAGTAAAGCACTTCACAAATAGCAGTACCCAAAAGGAGCTGTTCAAATGTCGCAGTTTATGCGTGGCTGTGTCTTTTAGTTAAAATCCCAGTGGCGATCTGCTAATCTCTCATTGAAATAATATGCTACACAGGGGCGGACTGGCCATGTGTGTTCTGGAGAATCACAGAACGGACGATCGTCCTTATTATTATGCTGTTTAAACCAATTATTTAAATTTGTTTGTTAAATTCGGCATCATGTAAGTTAGGAATGCTCCGATCGATCGGCCGCCGATCGATATCGACCGATACTCACTCTCTGCCGATCGATCGGTGCTCTCTAAAAATGCCGATCGCGAGAGCCGATCGCATGACGTAAAATACATGACAAGCTCTCCAAAATGGTTTCACCGGTCTGGCAGTATTTTAAAGTGTCCGAAAATGACAATAAAATAGCGGAATGCAACGTCTGTGAAGCAGAAATCCTGCAGCTCCGCCCGCCGTGACGGACCGGTGAGCGGAGCAAAACGCACAAGAGTTAGACCTAACACACTTAGCTATTTGATCTTCCTCTGGAACAAGCTACACTAGTTATACATATATTTATTCTTCACTGTCGGGTCACTCATTACTGGATCAGTGAGCTGCATGAGATACTGACAGGCTGTCAGGAGAGAGAAGGTGAGAGAGGAAAAGAGAGCGCTTCCGCTCATTTCTCCCGGGTTATCATCCAAAGTTAATGTAAACTTGAATAATGTACTTCATTTGAATGTAATAATTATGTTGGTTGTTGTTGGTGGAAGCGCCAGTGATGAATGAGCCCCATTAACTGAGTTTTAAACATAACTTTAAATGGAAGATCCCCATAGGCCCCGCCCACTCGATCCGATCAGAGCATCCCTGACCGGTCCACACACTGCTTCCTCGCAGCGAGGCTCCCCCCGCCCTCCTGTTGACAGTTCACGAGCGTCGAGCTGAACATATGTTGAGCCAACATAATTAGACCATTTTTTCTGACTGTGTTGTTGTGGCAATTCAGCACTCACAACAGGAAAGAATAAAAACGGAGGAATCAATAAAACACAAACACAGATATAGTTGATTAATTATTATTTCGTTGTACAACAATCAATAATAATGAGGAAACATTACCTTGCACACAAGCAGTCAATAGTGGTAATGCTCCAATGAGTACAAGTCTTTCACATCACATATTGCAGCTCTAATGAACGCACACACAATTTCCCTTACATTAGCCAACACACCCACATATGTTCCAGATGTCGAAAGGTCATTATCTCATGACCTCTTTAGGTGTAATTCATACCCTGTCAGGATATGAACCACCTAACTAACAAGACTTAACTGTATTATCCTGAGGAGGGCCGCTTTGCACTTCCGCTCACCCCTAATAATTGCGGAAGAGACGATGGGCCTCTCTTCTCTGGAGACTGTAATTCAATAACATACCTAATTATATTGACTAGGTCCAAGACTGATATAACCGTGTGTTTCCTGTTTCCTGCAGATGTCCAGCAGCTGGTGGTGGTTAAAGAAGAGCCTCTCCCTGACCAGCAGGAGTGGAGCACCTGTCTGGACCAGGAGGACCCAGAGCCCCCCCCACACATTAAGCAGGAACAGGAGGAACTCAGGATCAGTCAGGAGGGAGAGCAGCTTCAGGAGCTGGAGGAGGCTGATATCACCAAGTCCACTTTCACTCCTGACCCTGTGAAGAGTGAAGATGATAAAGAGAAACCTCAGTCCTCGCAGCCTCATCTAAGACAAACTGATCACATGGAAACAGAAGCTGATGGAGAGGTCTGTCGAGGACCAGAACCAGCCAGGAACTCAGATCCAGAGACCAGTTTACAACCAAAGACTGAGGACCACACTGGAGACTCTTCTGAAGACACTGAGGACTCTTCTGAACCTGACACTGAAGACAGTGCTGATTGGAAGGAGACCAGAGAACCTGCCTCAGGCTCAAACTCACTGAAAAATAGACAAGAATCTGTCAGTGATCCCCGACGTAGTGCTGAAAAGAAACCATTCAGCTGTTCAGTCTGCAAGAAAGCTTTTAGACATAGAAGAGATCTAAATAAACACATGAGAGTCCACACAGGAGAGGAACTCTTTCCCTGCTCAGTCTGTAAGAAAGCTTTTTCACAGAGTGGAAATTTAAAGGAACACATGAGAGTCCACACAGGAGAGAAACCATTCAAATGCTCAGTTTGTGAGAAAGCTTTTTCACTGAATACACATTTAAAGACACACATGAGAGTCCACACAGGAGAGAAACCCTTTCGCTGCTCAGTTTGTGAGAAAGATTTTTCACAGAGTGGAAATTTAAAGGAACACATGACAATCCACACAGGAGAGAAACCATTCAAATGCTCAGTTTGTGAGAGAGCTTTTTCACTGAATACACATTTAAAGACACACATGAGAATCCACACAGGAGAGAAAGCACACATCTGCTCAGTCTGTAAGAAAGCTTTTTCACAGAATGGAAATTTAAAGACACACTTGAGAGTCCATACAGGAGAGGAAATATACAGCTGCAATGTTTGTGACAAAATATTTAAATTGCGTAATCATTTCAAAAGGCACAAGTGTGTTGGTCGTCAGTCCTCACAGCTTAATGAAATTCAAACTGAGGATAACGGAGAGGCAGAGCCTCCAATCAGCAGCTCAGCTGAACACATGGAAACAGAAGCTGATGGAGAGGACAATGAATAAGTCTTATGACAGTTCACACGTGAGAGAAATCTGTCTGACTGGATTAACATTGTTGGACAACATCCATATAAGACTTAAATGAACTCCATCTTTATCAACATAAGTGGACAATATGTTTAATGTTTTTGTCATTCTGATGTATACGTTAACCACTGACTGTTGATGAACCATTTTATTTGGATTGAGGGCTCCAAGTTTCCATATCCAGGTATAGGATGATTTAATGTATTATTCTTTATTTCTAAACGTTTTGTATCATTGCTATCCTGTTAATGAGCCCTGTTTTACATACATGTACCTGTTATCGGAGTGTTTTTACTTCTGTAACTGTAAGGGAATACATTTTCCTATTTTGTGTCCTGATGACCTAATGCCGTTACATGTAATACGTTACTCCCTAAGCCTGTTTTCACCCATCTGCAACCGATTCGCTAATAATCACAAATGTTCATTTATTTGACCCCTTGATTCGACTATTTCTTATTTAATAATCGTTACATCTCCTCAGAACCAAGTTCCCATGTCCTGCCTTTCACCTGCTGATCACCCACTGCTCATTTAAGGTGGACTGACCTTTACAATGGACCAGCTAGTCTTAGTGTCTTAATGGAAACGTTTTGTAAAATGATGCTAGACCAAAATCGGGCTGTTGGGTTGTGTGCTCTCTGCAAGACGGTGTCTGTACTCAAAGATTGTTTATGGTATGAGAGCTTCACTTTGTTTTTGTTGTCCAAACGATGCAAACAGATGGCGGGTACTAACATCCACAAACACATACCTATCTCCCGCAGATATTCGGAGGAAGATCCTCATAGGTAGCGGTTACTAATAACTCACAAACACACTCCTATCCGACACAGGTGGCGGGTACTAACTGTTAGGATCTGTCTGTGTTGTAGTTTTTTATGTCTGGTTATGGGTATTTTCATCCTTGTATATTGTCTGGTCCTTCTTCCTGTGTTTTTCCTCCCGTCGTTAGTTTCCCTGGTGTGTCTAGTTGTCTGATTGTTTTCACCTGTGGCCCTTGTGTTTCTCCTCCCCTGCCCGGCTGTGTCTCGTCTTGTGATTACCCCTTCCTGTATTTAGTCTCTTCCTGTGTTCAGTGTCGGTTCGTCTTGTGTTGTGAGTAAACTGCGGTGAGTGTTCTGTTCTGTCTCTGAATATTGTAGCCTTGAAATAAAGGAATTATTTTGTCACTTAAATCTGCATTTGGGCCCCCCTTCTGCCGGGGGTCCTGCCAACCCTGTGTCCTGTCCTGTTGGAGGTCCCGCGAACTTCTCTCCTGCCGGGGGTCCTGCCAACCCTGTGTCCTGTCCTGTTGGAGGTCCCGCCGTCTACTCTCCTGCCGGGGGTCCTGCCAATCCCATGTCCTATGCCGATGGAGGTTCCACTGGGGGTCCTTCCGGCTCCATGTCCAGTCCTGTTGGAGGTTCTGCCGACTGCTCTCCTGCCGGGGGTCCTGCCAATCCTGTGTCCTGTCCCGTTGGGGGTCCCGCCGACTGCCCTCCTGGCGGGGGTCCTGCCAACTCCTGGTCCTCTTCCGTGGGGGATCCTGCCGAGGCCTGTCCCACCAGCGCCGGTTCCTGTCCGGCCGACACCGGGTTCTGCCCGGCCTCCTGAGAGCCGCGGTCTTCGCCCTCGAGCCCGGCCCCCTGAGAGCCGCGGTCTTCGCCCTCGAGCCCGGGCCCCTGAGAGCCGCGGTCTTCGCCCTCGAGCCCTGCGCCCTGAGTGCCGCGGTCCTCGCCCTCGGGCCCGGCCCCCTGACTCTTCCTGCCACTGCCTTCGCCCCTCCATAACCCTCTTTTCAAGCTCTGCCTTGCCCCTGGGCTGTCAGCCCAAGCCCGTCATCCAGACCCCCTCCACCCACCCTGTTGGCCCTAGTTTTGTGTCCCTCCTCCGGTCCCCCTCCACCCACCCTGGTGGCCCTTGTGTTTCTCCTCCCCTGCCCGGCTGTATCTCGTCTTGTGATTACCCCTTCCTGTATTTAGTCTTGTCTCTTCCTGTGTTCAGTGTCGGTTCGTCTTGTGTTGTGAGTAAACTGTGGTGAGTGTTCTGTTCTGTCTCTGAATATTGTAGCATTGAAATAAAGGAATTATTTTGTCACTTAAATCGGCATTTGGGTCCTGCTTCCTGCACACCGTAACACTAACATTCACAAACACACTCCTATCCGACACAGGTGGCGGGTACTAATACTCACAAACGCATCTCAATTCATTCCACTCATTCAACAAAGTAATTCACTCAGCATTCAACCAAGAAATTTGAGAGATATTTACCAAGTTTGAGAGAACCTTACCGAGAGCAAAAACCCAGCTCTGAGGGACAGAGCTTACCAAGAGAGAGCATACCAGGGGACCCCCCCCCCCCCCCCCCCCCCCCCCCCCCTCTCTCTCTCGCTCTCCTCCAAAAAAAAAAGTTCCTCCCCATCCGCCAGTGTCTTTATGCTCAAAAACAGGATAGAAAAAAAGACAACTCCTCCACACCCATATCTGTGGAAACTGGGCATGGCCTCTGATGTACACGACTGGACATGACCAGACATATTCTATGGCAGGGGTCGGCAACCCCTGGCACGCGGCACCGTAACCAGTGGCACACTAGGAATAAGTTAAATAAGTGTGCAAAACATTAGCATTTTCTTTTCGGATCCTGAACGAGACCGCCGCCACAGCGCGTCTCCCCGTTACCTGCAGAAGGAAGCCATGCACGCAACGCAGCCCGCTTTCTTTAACTCCAGGTGACTTTCTGCCGCTTTCCTCCGTGGTGCCGTGCTGATCGTTTCACCACAGAGGAAAGCACTTCACAAATTGCAGTACCCAAAAGGAGCTGTACAAATGCCGCAGTTTTTGTGTGGCTGTGTCTTTAGTTGAAAGCCCAGTGGCGATCTGCTCATCTCTCATTGAAATAATATGCTACACAGGGGCGGACTGGCCATGTGTGTTCTGGAGAATCACAGAACGGACGATCGTCCTTATTATTATGCTGTTTAACCCTCTGGAGTCTAAGGGTATTTTCTCGATTTTTAGATGTTTTCTTAAATCACCTTTTAAATGTATTTCTTCTAACATGGCACCCATGTGTTACATATCAAAATGTTCAGGACAATCTCTAGTATTGCTATATATGCAAATTACTCACCTTAGAGCACTGTTTGATGTGATAAGTAGCTCAAAAGCTTACAATTTGACATCCGATTTTCAGAAAATCTTCAAAACTCTTGTGAAAACACAAATGTACTCATGTGATCGAATTGTTTTGGTGTTTTAGATTTGGTTACCAAAGTATTAGGATTACAAAAGTAGTTAAATATTTGAATTACACTGTATATAAATGTGTTATTCATGTCTAAAATGAAATTTAATAAATTCGAATTCTGAGTAAAACAGCTGTCAATCACTCTACTTTCACCACAGCAGGGGCTGAGATACATCAGGACTGAATAATGACTTCATATTACATAACAAGGTTCATGTGATGAACTCTCGTCCTCCTCTCTTGATGAAGAACACGTCCGTCAGTCTTCTCCTCGTCCTCCTCTCTTCGTGAAGAACACGTCCGTCAGTCTTCTCCTCGTCCTCCTATCTTGATGAAGAACACTTCCGTCAGTCTTCTCCTCGTCCTCCTCTCTTCGTGAAGAACACGTCCGTCAGTCTTCTCCTCGTCCTCCTCTCTTGATGAAGAACACTTCCGTCAGTCTTCTCCTCCTCGTCCTCTCTTGATGAAGAACACGTCTGTCAGTCTTCTCCTCGTCCTCCTCTCTTCTTGAAGAACACGTCCGTCAGTCTTCTCCTCGTCCTCCTCTCTTCATGAAGAACACGTCCGTCAGTCTTCTCCTCGTCCTCCTCTCTTGATAAAGAACACGTCCGTCAGTCTTCTCCTCGTCGTCCTCTCTTGATGAAGAACACGTCCGTCAGTCTTCTCCTCGTCCTCCTCTCTTCTTGAAGAACACGTCCGTCAGTCTTCTCCTCGTCGTCCTCTCTTGATGAAGAACACGTCCGTCAGTCTTCTCCTCGTCCTCCTCTCTTCGTGAAGAACACGTCCGTCAGTCTTCTCCTCGTCCTCCTCTCGTCGTGAAGAAGACGTCCGTCAGTCTTCTCCTCGTGTAATTATTTGTACTAGTTAAGGGGTCTGCTAATGTCTTTATTAATTATAACAATGACTACATACTTTCAGATGCCACGTCTTAAATCGGCACGCCGTTCCCAGGCTTCAAAGCTACGCGTGGCTGGGAGACGTGTGCGACATCAGCAGCCTGGCAAAGCCAGTTTCGCACGTAAGTAGTGGAGGATTTTGTCATTCAATTTTGTATATGTTTAGGGTGTCCATTTTTGTTGTATCATTGTAAAATGTGTTTGCATGTGCATTTTTTTCGTGTACAGATACACCCCTCTGTAGGTAAGCGAGCCAGTTATGATGAGGATAATTTACTGAAATAACCTTAATTTCTTTGCATTCATTTTTAGATAACTGTCATGAAGCAGTGTTTGAAACATGGATTTGTTTTAAATATATACATTTTAAAATGCAATCACCGGTGTGACCCTTTATACATTTGAGCCCTTTCCCTTCTAAAATCCTCTGCACGTGTCCGTTTACAGGTGTTACTGTAGGAAGGTGTGTTATTATTGCTGACATAATTTAAGAATTGTAAAGGTTCATGAAGTTTAATGTCGGTGTAATTTTCTCTGTTTTTAAATAGAATGACCGCCATAGAGTGCAGAAATGGCCAATTTCGTCCCTGACCGGACGACAACACAAATTGGTCGTACCAGCTGAGTCTCCAGACAAGGAAGTATGAATTATTTTCAGATTTTGTTAACAGAGTCTGGGTAATCATTAGTGATTTTCATTTGAAATAATGTCTTCTGTTGTTACAGTTTGTCCCCCTTGTTGGAGCTTCACATCTCCGTTCCATCGTCGATGGAATTGTGAAGATGCCAGAGGGAATGTTTTCCTTTGGTGCCATGTCCACACCGGGGGCATGCGCAACCCAGCTGCGAACCGAGGCAGCCAATGCTGTGCTGCCTAGGACACCAGATGCAGTCTGTGTGATGGCTCTCAGCAACAACCTGACATCCAGCAGGACCATCACTGAAGCAGGAGAGGATTTTGCAAAGCTCCTTGCGACTGCCTGCAGTCGCTGACCTAACGTAAGCTTATTTTTTATTGTATTTATTATAGTTCTTATAATATTACATTTTGTATTCTTATCCATGTGGTTGTATGTTTATGTATTTCTGAAAAATGTACATTTTTATCAAGAAATTGTGAAAAATAGCGTACCTTTGTAGTTGACAACTGTAACTTTGATTAGGTTTTTGCCTTGGACTTCCCCCCGCGCCTTACCGTTGACCCTGACTACCAAGACATGATGCGTCAGGAATTTCGTCGTGTTGCGGCACGTATGGGTATGTTTAACAAATATTTAGGTTCAAGTACCGTAAATCATTTTTATAATTTTCCTGTTTTTCATTATTTATTTTTTTAAAAGAGCAAAATATAATATCTGTGTGGATATGTTAGTAATTGATCTTGTTGTTTTTTTTAGGCGTGAAGTACACACCAATTGCAGAGTACTTCCCTTCGAAATAACTTGACCTGTGGAGCAGAGATGGAGTGAGTGACATGGCAAATGGAAACGTTTTCTCTGTTTTCTCACTCATGTTTCAACTTCTTTGTAGTTGAAATTCCAAGTTCCGTTCTTGAAAAAACATATTGAATGTTATGTGCTATTTGTAAATGTATTTTTATTTGCTGGTTTTTGCAGGTGCACTTGAGTGACAGTGCGGGAATTCCAATCCTGGTCGGTTCGATCTGGAACGCAGCATACATGCAACTTGTTCCAGCCGAGCCGACGCCATCTCCTGTTGTCCACAGAAGATCACCGCCTGCGAGGAGAGTCACTCCAAGGGTGATTGTCAAAGGAGAGGTTGCCAAATCACCGCAACTGGATCCTTCGAAGTGGACCGTTATCGGCCAGGGCAGGAAGGTAATTGTGTGGTTGACATCTTTCAATAAGAGTGATATTCCCTGAGCAGTTTGCCTTGATAATGGTGGAAGAGTACCCATTTGATTAACACAAGCTATGCTATTTATCTTTACAGAGGAGCCAACACGATGAACCTGAGCAGTCCATTGATGCACTTAAACAAGCAGGGACTGTTCAGCAGGAGGTAGGTCAACTTTGTATTATGCTTTGAAATCATTGGGGTATGTCTATTGCAGTTTATATGTGCATTTTAGGGTTAGGGTTAACCCTAACCCTGAAACAATGTAACAAACTGTGGTCTGGTGCGCACCAGAGAGCGGACTATTAGGTGTGAATGCACCCTTAGTGTGGTTGTCTTATTCTTAAAGTATACATACATACATACATACATACATACATACATACATACATACATACAAAAATATGATAATTTCGGTGTGTATTTTTGTCCTACCCTTAATGTTAAAGGAAAGAAGGGAGGAAAATGTTGACAATAATTTATATATCTGGCTACCTTTCTCATGTGTTTAAGGTTTCCCAAAACCGAAGAGAGGAGGAGGCAGTGGGAACTCGCCCTCAGAAGGCACGGTTTTGTATTATGTATTTATTAAATCTTCATGTTCCATGAGACGCAGCACTATGTTCCCCACATATGTTTATGTTTTCTCAGTCTAATAAACCCATAACATGGTTGTGAAAGAATACCAAAGCTGAGGCTGGACGATGATTGATTGTTGGTGTGCCATGTGTCACCGTGTGTCTTATTGGTTTTGTGTTATACTGTATTTTATTGTGTGCAGCTGGTCCTTATCTCCAAGACACATTTAAAACAAATAACCTTGAACCTTGAAGCCCCATCTCTCCCCACCTGCTCCTGCTTCCTACATCCCCTCCACACCACACCAAGTTGTTCTTCTTAATAATAATACATTTATTTTGGGGGGCCGCCTTTCATAACACCCAAGGACACCTTACATAGGGGCATAGGGGCAATATAGGGAATAATTTAAACAGTGGATTTTGTGATATATCAGCCGGGGTGAGACAAGACAAACCACAAATGGACTACAGAAGGACACAAAAGGACACATGGTACAGTTTATATTATTCTTGGTCTTTTTTTAATAACATATTTCAAAGGTTCTGGATTTGTTTACAAATCTAGAAACTAAATACAAAACTAGGATGATATGAAGATCTCATGTCAAAAATAATTGTGATAAATTAGACAGAACTGGCCTGTCTGTGAGCTCATTTTATGTTGGTTTGGTTCTTCTGATAAAGGTGTGAATATCTAAATAATATACCAACATATGCTATTGTCATTAGTTGTGTCCCTGTTCTTCAAGCTAAGGCATTGCTAAATTAACAACTCTTGGCTTACAGAGTGGTAACATGAGACCGATTTTTATATATAAAATATTGTCACGGTGTGTGAAGCAGGTAGGACCCAAATGTAGATTAAAGTGAAAGTTCCTTTATTTCAAGGCTAGGTGATAACAGACAGAACAGAACACTCACCGACGAACTAGTCATGACAAAAGACGAACCGACAAAGACAGACAGAAAAACCAGAACTTAAATACACACAAGACTAATCACACAAACAAGACACAGGTGAGGAGGGAGGAGAAAACACAGGTGAACACAATTGGGTAATCAGACACACCAGGGAACTAACGACAGGGAACCACAGACAAATCCAAACAAGACACAACGCAGACAGAAACAGGCAAGACAGGAGGTGAAGACCTTCAAAATAAAACATGAAACAAGACAAGACAAGACACCATAAAGACAGATCGTGACAGTACCCCCCCTCAAGGGACGGATCCCAGACGTCCCAAAAAAAAAACACAAAAGTCCTCAAGCAGGGTGGGTGGAGGGGGTCCGGAGGAGGGGCGTATCACTAGGCCACCAGGGTGGGTGGAGGGGGTCAGGAGGACGGGACTGAGCTGACCGCCCAGGAGCACAGCAGAGGACCAGGAAGGGATCTCGGGCGGACGGCCCGTGGGCAAGGCAGAGTTCAAGGAGGGGTTCTCGGGCGGACGGCCCGGGGGCAAGGCAGAGTTCAAAAAGGGGTATTCGGGCGGACGGCCCGGGGGCCGGGCTCGAGGACGAGGGCAGCGGCAGGAAGAGTCAGGGGGCCGGGATCGCGGGCGAAGACCACGGCTCACAGAGGGCCGGGATCGCGGGCGAAGACCACGGCTCACAGAGGGCCGGGATCGAGGGCGAAGACCACGGCTCTCAGGGGGCCGGGCTCGAGGGCGAAGACCAGAGAGCTCCGGAGGCCGGGCAGGACCCGGTGTCGGCCGGACAGGAACCGGAGCTGGTGGGACAGGCCTCGGCAGGATCCCCCACGGAAGAGGACCAGGACACGGGATTGGCAGGACCCCCGGCAAGACAGAGGATGGCGGGGCCTCCAACGGAACAGGACAAGGAGTTGGTAGGACCCCCGGCAGGAGAGTAGTCGGCGGGGCCTCCAATGGCACAGGACAAAGGGTTGGCAAGACCCCCGGCAGGAGAGTAGTCGGCGGGGGCCTCCAACGGCACAGGACAAAGGGTTGGCAGGACCCCCGGCAGGAGAGTAGACGGCGGGACCTCCAACGGGACAGGACAAAGGGTTGGCAGGACCCCCGGCAGGAGACTAGTCGGCTGGGCCTCCAACGGCACAGGACAAAGGGTTGGCAGGAGAGTAGTCGGCGGGCCTCCAACGAGACAGGACAAGGAGCTGGCAGGACCCCCGGCAGGAGAGTAGACGGCGGGACCTCCAACGGGACAGACATACGATTGGTAGGACCCCCGGCAGAGGAGTAGTCGACGGGGCCTCCAACGGGACAGGACATGGAGTTGGCAGGACCCCCAGCAGAACCTCCAACGGCCCAGGACATTGGGTAGGGACTTGAGACGTGACTCGAGAGGGGACTCGAGAGGGGAACCGAGAGGAGAACTAAGGGGGAACTCGAGAGGGGACTCGAGAGGGGAACTAGAGAGGGGACTTGAGAGGGGACTAGAGAGGGGACTAGAGGAGGGACTAAAGGAGGGACTAGAGGAGGGACTAGAGAAGGGAACTCGAGAGGGGACTCGCGAGGGGAACTAGAGGAGGGACTAGAAAGGGGACTAGAGAGGGGACTAAAGGAGGGACTAGAGGAGGGAACTCGAGAGGGAACTCGAGAGGGAACTCGAGAGGGAACTGGAGAGGGGACTCGAGAGGGGACTCGAGAAGGGACTCGAGAGGGAACTGGAGAGGGGACTCGAGAGGGAACTCGAGAGGGAACTGGAGATGGGACTAGAGAAGTGACCTGAGGAGGGACTAGGGAAAGGACTAGAGAAGGGAACTCGAGAGGGGAACTAGAGAGGGGACTCGAAGAGGGACTAGAGGAGGGACTAAAGGAGGGACTAGAGGAGGGACTAGAGGAGGGAACTCGAGAGGGGACTGGAGAGGGGACTAGAGGAGGGACTAGAGAATTGACTAGAGGAGGGACTTGAGTAGGGACTAGAGATGGGACTAGAGGAGGGACTCGGGAAGGGACCAGAGAGGGGACTAGAGAAGTGACTAGAGGAGGGACTTGAGAAGGGACTAGAGATGGAACTCGAGAGGTGACTCGAGAAGAGACTAGAGATGGAACTCGAGAGGTGACTCGAGAGGGGACTTGAGAGGTGACTCGAGAGGGGACTCGAGAAGGAACTTGAGAGGAAACTGGAGAGGGGACTTGAGAAGGAACTTGAGAGGAAACTGGTGAGGGGACTCTGGAGGGAACTGGAGAGGGGACCTGAGAAGAAACTGGAGAGGGGACTCGAGAGGTGACTCGAGAGGGAACTCGAGAGGTGACTCGAGAGGTGACTTGAGATGGGACTCGAGAGGGAACTTGAGAGGGGTCTCGAGAGAGGACTCGAGATGGGACCTGAGAGGGGCCTTGAGAAGAGACTCGAGATGGGACCTGAGAGGGGACTTGAGAGGGATCTTGAGAAGAGAATCGAGAGGGGACCTGAGAGGGAACTCGAGAGGAGACTTGAAGGGTGACTTGAGAGGTGACTCGAGAGGTGACCCGAGAGGGAACTCGGGTAGGAACTGGAGAGGGGACTCGGGTAGGAACTGGAGAGGGGACTCGGGTAGGAACTTGAGAGGGGACTTGAGAGGGAACTTGTGTCGGTCGGTACGCCGACAGGACACGGGGAGCTGGCGTCGTCTGGGGAGCCAGCAGGAGACGAGGTGCTGGAGTCGGCCGGTACACCGACAAGACTCGGGGAGCTGACGTCGGCTGGGGAGCCAGCAGGAGACGAGGTGCTGGAGTCGGCCGGTACGCCGACAAGACTCGGGGAGCTGGTGTTGGCTGGAGAGCCAACAGGAGACGAGGTGCTGGAGTCGGCCGGTACGCCGACAAGACTCGGGAGCTGGCGTCGGCTGGGGAGCCAGCAGGAGACGAGGTGCTGGACCATGACTACTGGAGCCGGTACTTGAGCCGGAACCATGGCTGGAACTGGGGCCGGAACCATGGCTGTATGGGCCAGCTCTGGTGCAGGGACCATGGCTGTTGGGGCCTGTACTGGAGCCTGGATCATGGCTGTGTGGGCTTGTTTTGGAGCCGGAAACATGGCTGCTGGGGCCGGCACTGGAGCCGGAACCATGGCTGTTGGGGCCTGCACTGGAGCCGGAACAACGGCCACTGGGGCTCGGGCTGCCAGCCTGGCCCTGCGACGACTCCTCTTAGCAGCCTCCTGAATACTCCGTGGACCTCCATAAGCCTGACGAGTTCCGGAATACGACTCCTGGACAGGAGCAGGAACTGGGGCAGAAGCACGGGTTGACTTCAGGCGGAACCCACCAAGGCGTATGGTGCCAGGTTGGGAATTGGGAGAAATGGAGTTAGCATGCCTGGGGCTAGCAGGCCGGGAATCACATGTTTCAAGGAAGTCCAAAATCCAGTCGGGTAAGAACTCAACAAAACATAGTTTCTCTGCTGCCAACCGGTGCGCCTCTACCAGAGCGGCCCTCTTCTGCCGAACACTGGACGCTTCCTTCCACCAATCGAAGCAGCAAGCCAGATAGAAGGTAAAATGCTGTAATTCTACCTCCCATGGATCATCTGCTGGGTCCATTTGTTTGGTCGGTTCGTACTGTCACGGTGTGTGAAGCAGGTAGGACCCAAATGCAGATTAAAGTGAAAGTTCCTTTATTTCAAGGCTAGGTGATAACAGACAGAACAGAACACTCACCGACAAACTAGTCATGACAAAAGACGAACCGACAAAGACAGACAGAAAAACCAGAACTTAAATACACACAAGACTAATTACACAAACAAGACACAGGTGAGGAGGGAGGAGAAAACACAGGTGAACACAATTGGGTAATCAGACACACCAGGGAACTAACGACAGGGAACCACAGACAAATCCAAACAAGACACAACGCAGACAGAAACAGGCAAGACAGGAGGTGAAGACCTTAAAAATAAAACATGAAACAAGACAAGACAAGACACCATAAAGACAGATCGTGACAGTACCCCCCCTCAAGGGACGGATCCCAGACGTCCCAAAAAAAAAACACAAAAGTCCTCAAGCAGGGTGGGTGGAGGGGGTCCGGAGGAGGGGCGTATCACTAGGCCACCAGGGTGGGTGGAGGGGGTCAGGAGACAGGAGGTGAAGACCTTAAAAATAAAACATGAAACAAGACAAGACAAAACACCATAAAGACAGATCGTGACAAATATAAATGTATTTTAATTTGATAATTTATTTTAAATATTAACAATATAATAAAATAAATGGAAATGTATACACCGGCAAATATGTAATATAAATACATTGTGTGTGTGTATAGCTATTGCTTTATCTGATTAATGTTATTTTCATATGAAAGTCCATGATTATAAGTATGCAGTATCATAACTACATCTTTGATGTTTATAAAAAACCAAACGGTTTCAAAATTGGTTGAAAATTGAGCAAGCTATGGTTATTTAAATAGTAAACCATAATGTTATGAATGAGAGAACTGCCTGTGGCAAGATGGCGGCCAAGTGGCAACGTCGTTCTCCATTGGCCAGCAGCGCGGGTGAGTCATCTAGTGTTTATATATATCAATCGGCGCATTCACACTGCTGTACTTTTCCCACAAAGGTTCATGTGAACTTAGTTCATGTGAACTATTTTATCGCGTTCACACCAAAAAGAGCCGGTACTAAAATTAGTTCATGTGAACCTTTTTACCCCCTCAAAAGTCACTGCTAGAGAGCAGGGACTTTCGAGCGGCTCTCTTGTGAGAAAAGAGCACAATTTCTGATTGGCTGGAAGGATTGCAAACCACGCCCCGTAAAACTCCCAAAAAGTTTTGTGAAGCCGCCATTTTATTATCCTCGCATTAGCATTATTAGCATTAGCATTAGCCCAGCGCAGAAACGCAGAGAGACTAACTTATGGCAACACAAAATAAAACATGGGAATGGTGGAGATGTGGAGGTGTCGGCGTTCTGGCGATTTACTCGGAAGGCTTCAGTAGAAGCTGCTGGGACTCCCAGCAGCTTCTACTGAAGCCAGTCCCCAACTCCGGGGACTTCCGGCCGGGGACTTTGGGCGGCAGTATACGCCGTGAAGTGGTTTGCGGCCTGCCAGTAAACCCAAAGCAGAAGAAGAAGAAGTGACGTCAGCGGCTTCATTTGCCTAATCCACCCCCACGGACTTTTTCCAGTGTGAACGCGATCTGTACTTAGTTCATGCGAACTAAAGAGTTCACATGAACTAAGTTCACATGAACCTTTGTGGGAAAAGTACCGCAGTGTGAATGCGCCTATTGTTGAGAGGCTCATTGCCTGAGTTTCTCAGAGTTTTCTCATTCAGCCCTGAGTGCCAGTCTCCATTCTCTGACCCTTTCTTGGGATCCCGCCTGGCGTTTGGAGGTCCACGGAGCCTCCAAAAGACTTCTAAAAGACGCAAGGTCAGGAAGCCAGCTCGTACTCAGGTACCGGTCCTAGCAGCCAGGGTTCCGGCTCCAGAGCCGGCCCATACAGCCATGTTTCCGGCTTCAGAACGGGATCTTACAGCCATGTTTCCGGCTCCAGAACCGGACCTTACAGCCATGTTTCCGGCTTCAGAACGGGATCTTACAGCCATGTTTCCGGATCCAGAACCGGACCTTACAGCCATGTTTCCGGCTTCAGAACCGGCCCATACAGCGATGTTTCCGGCTTCAGAACTGGATCATACAGCCATATTTCCGGCCATGGTTTCAGCCCCAGTTCTGGCGCGAGCAGCCATGGTCCCGGCCCCAGCCGCCACAGTCCCCTCTCGAGTCCCTCCTCTAGCCCCTCCTCTAGCCCCTCCTCTAGTCTCTCCTCTAGTCCCCTCTGGAGTCCCCTCTCCAGTCCCCTCTCGAGTCCCCTCCTCTAGTCCCTCCTCTAGTCCCTCCTCTCTCCTCTAGTCCCCTCTGGAGTCCCCTCTCTAGTTCCCCTCTCGGGTCTCCTCTCGAGTCCCCTCTCGAGTTCCCCCTTGGTTCCCCTCTCGAGTTCCCCTCGAGTCTCCTCTCGAGTCCCTACTTGAGTCACGTCTCAAGTCCCTACCCAATGTCCTGGTCCGTTGGAGGTTCCGCTGGGGGTCCTGCCAACTCCATGTCTGTCTCGTTGGAGGCAGTGTGAATGCGCCTAAAGGTCTGAGCTCCCACGGAAGCAGTGACATCATACCTCCTTGTCGGAGCTCAGCTCCCATTGGCTCACACATAACTCGAGCCCTGCCCCTCCTTGTGGGAGCTCAGCTTCCATTGGCTCACACTTAACTCGAGCCCTGCATGTGGCGTCTCGTCGCTCCGGTTCTCTCTTGTGTTCCTGAGAAAGTGTGTGTGAGCTCCAGCTCTACTGATCCATCATCCGTGTGTCTGGATAAACCTCTGAATGGACTCATTAACACTTTAAACTCTTCAGTAACACTTTATTATCACATTAATAACACTTTAGACCAGGGGCGCTGGAAGGGGGGTGCTGAGGGCGCTTCAGCACCCCCTAGCGTCAGGCAGGCGGAGCTCCTCTGCCTGCACATTTGAATTTGTAAATGTTTTTGATATATATTTTTTGATTACATTTCATTGTGCCTGAGATATATTTTATATTATATATTATTATTCAAATGATACTTTTAAACTATAAAATAAATTATTTAGCTTCAGGGAAGAAAAATTAAAAATGTTTTTTTAGTTGGACACGTGAGCTGCGTTTCTCAAGAGATCCTCACGCGGTATGAAAATCTCCTTTACAAAATAAGTGTCCAATAATCAACAACACAACAATGATCGTATAGTGGTAGTATAAAACATGTGAAACATTAAACATAAACAAACTGGTGTACAAAACTCACATACCTGCATTTCAATGGACAACATAAAATGGACACCTGAGCTGCGTTATGTTGGAGAGATAGCACCACGCTCACGTTAGCCTATTAGCTCAAATTAGCTATAGAGAACCGCAGGGACGCGTCCTAAAACCCGGAAGTAAGTTAGCATTTTTACCACTTCGGGTTCCTTCGATAAAAAGCAATGCAATTTCTCCATAGGATTTTGGAAAATAGCTCCAAATAAGGTCTGTGTTTGACACAAATTGAAGAGACACATCACGTTTTATTCTACGACATTAAATCCATCAGCAGTGACCCCGCTGGTGATTTTTGAAGAGTTTACGTGTCTGAAAAACGATGGTTGTTACCAAGTGGCTGAATAGGACTACAGAAGTTGTCCAGGCCGTTTTACGTCATTAAACCGAACACGTAAAACACTCCCGGTAAGTTTGTTTGCCCTGTTCTGCTTGAAAGCAAGTCCCTGCCTCCTGCAAACTGTTCATAGCATAACGTTAGCATTTTGCTTCTGGCAACTAGATTTATTGATAAAAGTAGGGTAGACATGTGGATATTATCCGGCTGAACAAAACGTGACCCGTCTCTTAAATGTGTTTCAACCACAGACCTTATTTCCAGCTATTTTCCTAAATCCTATGGAGACATTGCATTGCGTTTTTGAAGAAGGAACCGGTAGGAGTTTACTTCCGGGTTTTAGGATGCGTCACTGCGGTTCTCTATTCATGGTCACATTAATAAATCATATAACACAAATAGCCAATCACACAACAAACATGTTGCTGTGAGCATTAAACGACTATCATTAAACTAAACAAACACAACAGAACGTTATTGTCCTAATAAAATAATAGCATACATTTTGTCCACTGACATAATACAATAGCACCTTACCAAGCCCCCAGGAAGTGCGCTGGACTCAGATGAAAATATTCGTGGTGGCCAAACGGCGGTACTACACTTCCGTTTGGTTGCCAGGCCCGGACACACTTTATCCCATTGACTTACGTGGGGAAAGAGTGGTCTGTAAATCGTTGGATACTTTTTTTTAAACTAAATAAACTACCCAGTATGAACACTTGTATAGCCCTTATTAAAAACATTCCTTCCTCAAGTTGTAGAAATGTGCTAATAACGTTATTCTAAGAGTTATTTCCCTCTGCATTATGAACGTGCATCTATCCCACGGTACCGCGCTGCCCGGCACGTTCAAGTTACGTGTGCAGCACTACATGTGTTTATCTTTACCCATGGATGCACAATAAGAACGGACCCATATCGCCTTACTGCCCACGGAGCTGTAATAATGGATATATTGCACATGTTTGCTGTAATTCATTATTATACTACATGGGCTGTATGATTTAAATCTTCTACCGTAAATGTAGTATTAAATAAAGTTAATATTACCGACGTTAGATTAACGTCCCTGTAGCTTCTTATTGCACTAAGAAGCTTATTGCACTTTGTATATATATATACACAGTGTAATAATTATTTCATGCTAAATGAAGCTCTGTTGGATATCACTAGATCCTGTTACAGCGTAATATAAGTACATAACGATTGATGTTCACATTAGCATAATTACTAGCTAGCCGCTAGCTGCTAACTGCCGCCTCGTTAATATCAAATTCATCATAATAACAAATCATTACCATGCTGTCATGAACGCGCGGTGCTGTTACGTGTACGCAAATTGACGTGCTTGATGTGAACGAGCATTTTGGTTAAAGTACTTCTCAGGCATGCTGGGTAATTCTATGGAATAGGAAGTCCAGGGTTGAAGCTCCGTTCGAAGCTTCAGTGTCAAACTGCCATCACTAGTCTGCGATCTGCCGAGGCCTACTCCCACCTGTCGAGTACGGCTGTATTGAGGTGTTTTTTCCTCCGGAGACGTCGCGAAGAGACGGAGCGGCTCCACCTGTTGCTGCCTGCGATCTGCGATCTACGGAGGCCTGATCCCACCTGTAGAATACGGCTGTACTGGAGAGGTTTTTACCCCGGAGTCGTTGCGGAGAGACGGAGAGGATCCACGCTTCGGGCTTGGCCTGCTTCCACCGGGCGTGTGCTGCTGTACGGAGGAGGATTTTACCACCGCTGGGGCCTGCTTTCCACCGGTCCTGGTTCTGCTGTTGCAGAGGCCTGCTTTCAGTCGGGGATATCATGGAGGGACCGGAGCACTTCCACGCTGCTGCTTTCGCCTGTCCTTTGCTGCTGTGCTGATTTTGCTCCAGGAACATCGCGGATACTGTGTGCTGGTCTGGGAAAATGGCCCATATCGGGATTCTGCTGTGCCTGTTAACTGTTTTGGACTATGAGAAGATCTCTAGTCATTCTGAGAAGTCTACTGGATTCAGGTCTGTTCTGCCACCCGCAGTGGGCATCCCCTGCAAAGGTTCGGATGTGTTGCTCAAACAATTACCGGTTGCCTTGTCACAGACAATCTGCTCGACAAAATATGTTTGTCTTTTTTGTTTTCCTGCGATGATGGTTCTTCAGGACTGCTTCTTAAGCTCAAATCACACTCTCGCAGACTTTTCCGGTGTTTCTAAATTAGATGACAATGTATTTGTGTCGTTTAAGAGGAAAAGATGCCTGTTTTTTGTTGTTGTTATTACTGTCAGGAAATGTACAACCTAACCCTGGTCCGCCCAGTAGTAGTAGTCAGATCGCTACTCCTGCTGATTTTAAAGCTAGGTCTGGGTTGGGTTTCATCCACTTGAATGTGCGCAGTCTGTTATGTAAACTAGATTTTGTCCGTATCTGGGTGAGCTCAACTGACGCTGACGTCATTGTTTTATCAGAAACATGGCTAAACAAATCTATGTTGGCCTCTGACATTGCCTTAAATGGTTTTAATGTGTATCGTACCGACCGGCCTAATAAAGGTGCTGGCGTTGCCATTTATGTTAAGAATAAGTTCAGTGTAACCACATTAGTTTCCAAATCGATCAGTAAGCAATTTGAATTTTTAGCTATAAATATAGAAGTGGCAAAGGGTCAACAGGTCATGGTAGTGAGTTGTTTCAGCTGTCAAAGACTCCTTGTCTTCACTAGCAAATCTTTTATCACAAAGACTACAAGGAAATAGTGCTACTTGGAGATTTTAACTGGGACTGGTTAACTGCAGTCAGAGGATTTTAAAAACCTTTGTATCTCTTTAAATGTTACTCAGATTGTGGACAGTCCTACTCTCCCTAACATTAAGTCCCCTAATAGATACTCGCTAATTGATCTCATTTGAACTAATGTTCCCCATAAATATTCATCTGTGGCAGTATTTGCAAATGATGTGAGTGACCACTGTGCTGTAGCCACAATTAGGGACACTAAGGTCCAAAAGGTTAAACCTCGCATTATCATTAAGAGAGACAAAAAACATTTTGTGGAGCAGGGTTTTGTGCATGACCTGTTTGATTTTGATTGGGGTAACATCGATCTGTGTGCTGATGTAGAAACCGCATGGTCTTATTTTTATCTTGGTTTTATGGAGATCATTGATAGACATGCACCCCTGCGTACATTTAGAGTAAAGGGACGAGACAATCCTTGGTTTTCTGCTAATCTGTCCAGTCTCCTTCATGAGAGAAACAAGGCCTGGGCAAAGGCTAGGAAATCAGGCTCAGAGGTAGAATGGCTGCATTTTAGGCAGCTAAGGAATAGCTTCACATCGCAAATCAAAAGTGCTAAATCCCGTTGCTGCAGATACACGCTTTACAACATCAGGAAGATACGTCCCCAGCTGACACAGAAAGCGACTCAGGTTCTGGTCCAGGCTCTCGTCATCTCACGCCTAGACTACTGCAACTCCCTCCTGGCTGGTCTACCTGCATGTGCCATCCGACCTCTGCAGCTCATCCAGAATGCAGCGGCTCATCTGGTCTTCAACCTTCCTAAATTCTCCCACACCACTCCGCTCCTCCGCTCCCTTCACTGGCTTCCGGTAACTGCTAGAATCCACTTCAAGACACTGGTACTTGCTTACCATGCTGCGAATGGATCTGGCCCTTCCTACATCCAGGACATGGTTAAACCGTACACCCCAGCGCGTGCACTACGCTCTGCATCAGCCAAACGACTCGCTGCACCCTCGCTGCGAGGGGGACCCAAGTTCCCATCGGCGAAAACACGTGGGTTTGCTGTCCTGGCTCCAGGATGGTGGAATGAGCTCCCCATTGACATCAGGACGGCAGATAGCTTGCACATCTTCCGGCGCAAACTGAAAACTCATCTCTTTCGACTCCACTTCGAGCGATAGAACTATTAATTAAGCACTTATATACTAATAAAGGACTGGCTTATCTAAAGCCAGTTGAGTAGCACTTGAAATGTTTGGCTCTATGAAACCTGATGTACTTATATGATTCTGTTTTCTTCAAGGTTGTGTCTTCCTGGTCGAATGCACTTATTGTGAGTCGCTTTGGATAAAAGCGTCATCTAAATGCAATGTAAGGTAATGTAATGTAAATCAAAGTACTATCTGTCAGTAACCACAAAGAATCTGAATAATCCTGGAACATTTTGGAAAGCCATTAAATCGTTATCCACCGGCGATATCCGTAATGAGCTACCTCCGTGCATTACCACAGCATCTGGCTCTATATCGGACAGGCTCACTATGCTAAATTGCTTTAATGAGCATTTTGTGTCCTGTGGTTCTCTATTTGATTCTGTCACTAACTCTGCTTCTGTGAACACCACAGTCTGTGATTCTGAAAAACGTGTGTTGGAAAACCCTTTTAGTTTTACCCCTTTTACTGTTGATGTTGTTCGTGAAGCTTTAACCAAGTTAGATCCTAAGAAACCGGCCGGCCCGGACAACGTAGAACCTTTCTTTTTAAAGATAGCTGCAGATTGTATTGATCCACCTCTCACTACTCTTTTTAACCTCTCCGTCAGCACTAACACAATTCCAAAATTGTGGAAGTCAGCGTATGTCCTGCCTTTGCTAAAAGGAGGGGAGGCCACCTTATTAAATAACTATAGGCCAATCTCTAAGTTGTCAGTTCTGGCTAAGGTTCTTGAACGCTTAGTGAGTGAACAGGTAAAGGTGTTTTTATGTACAAATGACATCCTGTCTAAACATCAGTCAGGCTTCAGAAAGCAGGGTTAGGCTAGGTTTCTTCTACAGGAACAAGTCCTGTTTCTTGCTTGAAGCCAGGAAAAGGCTAGTCACTGTGACCTTTTGACCTGTGCTGGACTATGGTTATTTGATGTATATGAATGCACCTGCCAATTGCCTGGTCAAGTTAGATGCTGCGTATCACAGCGCACTGAGATTTGTGACACACTGTAAAGCATTAACCCATCACTGTACCCTGTATGCAAGTGCTGGTTTGCTTTCACTAACTGTACGGAGGCTCAGTCACTGGTACATTTGTATATACAAAGCCATGTTAGGGAAACTTCCATCTTATATCTGCTCCCTGATCTCACGGAAAATTGTAAGTGGCTACTGCCTGAGATCGAATGCTGTGGTTTTATTAAATGTGCCAACTGCTAGGACTGTCTTAGGGAAGACAGCTTTTCGATGCGCAGCTCCTCTGTCTTTGAATAGTCTGCAAATTAAATGGAAACTGAGCAATCTGGTGCCACTAAATGTTTTTAAAGCTCGGTTGGATGCTAGTCAATCGGAAGCTATTGGTACCTGTTTATGTGGATAATTATGTAAATGATGCTGTATGATGTCCTTTTGTTGTTCTATTTATGTTTTTATGTTTCATGTGGAACTACTTGAGCAGGTCTCCCTTGAAAAAGAGATCAATGATCTCAATGGGATTTATCTGTATAAATAAAGGTTTGAAATGAAAATCTGTGACGTTTCGCTCTCTCAAAAGTTGGGCCATTTTATCATCATGTGCCAATGAGCAACTCTCATAGGAATTAATGAGGCCCCGCCTCCCACGCTGTATCCAGTTCTTATTATGCATCCATGCACCTTACTCTCAAGAGATACTCACGTGGTATGAGAATCTCCCACAATCCATTGCGGTAACAAAGCTACAGTAATGCAGGCCCACGTTTGTAACACCAGATGGCGTAATTCTCCAATTTAACCAGGATTTTACACCAACCGTTATAACTCTGTTACATCGGCACAACAAAGTATCTCGGAATTCTTTCTCACTAAAAACGCTAAATCTGCAAAAAAGATTGAAATAGAAGATGCAGGGGCAGGGCATGATGACGCAGAATCTGTGAAAGGGGCATTATGCCTTATAATATTATATACAATATTATAAGTGTGTGGTTGACTTCTAGTCACTTTGCTCAGCACTACTGCTTGTAGGCAGGCATGACGAGACTCTTCAGTCGACCCATGTTCAGGGGATGTGGGTTTAGTTTCCTGCACGCCTCGACGTAAGAGAGACGTAAGCGACGCCGCCTCTTAGCTCCGGAATCTCTCTCTCTTTGCAGCTGTTGCTGCTCTTCTCAGATTCCTACGAAGCTGGTTATCAAAGTTAAAGTTAAGTTAAAGCCTTTTATTGTCATTATACACAGAGTATAACGAGATTCAGAGTGCAACTCTGTCCCGGAGTGCAACAAATACAAACACGTACATAACACTAAAAAACACGGCAATAGGACAGACAACATAAACAATCATACGGGGGGATAAATAGTTTAAAATATTGATATAAAAACAGTAAATAAAGTGCATTCAAAGTGTGTGTATGTGTGAGAATGGTTACGGTTATTGCATTATGTGTGGTGGTTGAGCAGCCTGATGGCCCAGGGGTAGAAACTGTTTTTGAGTCTGTTTGTCCGTGACTTGAAGCTCCTGTCTCTCCTCCCAGAAGGCAGGAGAGAGAGAACAGTCTGTGACCTGGGTGAGAGCTGTCCTTTATGATTGTGTTAGCTCTGCTGCGGCAGCGGGAGGTGGAGATGTGTTCCAGAGAGGGCAGGGGGCAGCCGATGGTTTTCTCTGCCATCCGTATAACTCTCTGCAGGGCTTTCTTGTCCGCAGCTGAACATCCTGCATACCACCCCGAGATGGAGTATGACAGCCCGCTCTTGATGGTCGCTCGGTAGAAGGACACCAGCAGCTTCTTGTTCAGTCGGTTCCTCCGTAGCACTCTCAGGAAGTGTAGTCGCTGCTGGTCCTTCTTAACTGCTGCAGTGGTTTGTGCTGTCCAGCTGAGGCTCTCTGAAATGTGAACCCCCAGGAACTTAAAGGTGGAGACCCTCTCCACTCTCTCTCCATTGAGGTGAAGGGGGGTGGGTTCTGGACGGTGCTTTCTGAAGTCTATGATGATTTATTTTGTTTTGCTTGTGTTCAGATGTATGTTGTTAGCTGAACACCACGCAAACAGCTTCAGGATCTCGTCTCTGTATGCCGACTCGTCGTCTCCCTTATATATTTGGCTGACCATAGTGGTGTCATCTGCACATTTTATAATGGAGTTGGAGGGGTGAATGGGAGACCAGTCGTGTGTGTAGAGTGTGTAGAGGGCTCAGCACGCAGTCCTGCGGGGAGCCAGTGCTGAGGGTGCGGGTGGAGGAGCAATAAGGGCCTATTTTTACTGTCTGAGGACGGTCTGTAAGGAAATGATTTATCCAGGCGCATAAGATGGATGGGAAACCTAGGCGTGACAGTTTTTCCACGAGTATGTCAGGTATGATGGTGTTAAAAGCTGAGCTAAAATCAACAAACAGCATCCTTATATAGTTGCCTGGGCCTTCTAGGTGGCTCACATCTGTGTGATCAACTCAGTAAATCAACCAGGGTTTCTCTGTCCGGCTGAGAGCGCGTTCATGTGAAAGGGACGGGGTTAGCAACATTTGACCAATCACAAACATGGAGAAGCGTGCTGACAGCGTCTTTTTTTCTCTCTCCATGAACCTTTGTGGCTCCGTATATACACTAGTATTAGATGCAGTCAAAAGCTTGGACACATCTTCTCATTCGAAGTTTTTTATTTATTTAAATTGGTTCTACATTGTAGATTAATACTGAAGACATCAAAACTATAAAACAACACATATGGAATTATTATAGCGTTCTGTGGTTTTTGTGAGTGCACTTGAGGATACATTCAAAGTTGTTGAAATGTTCCGGATCGACTGGCCTTCATTTCTTTAAGTGATGATGGACGGTAGTTTCTCTTCACTGAGTTGAGTGGGTCTTGCCATAATATGGATTTCAACAGTAGTCAAATAGGGCTCTCCACTGTGCACTAACCCTACCTCAAACACATTAAGAAAGCAAGTAATTCCACAAATCGACTCTTGACAAGGCACATGTGTTAATGGAAAACCATTCCAGGTGACGACCTTGTTATGGGAGATTCCTTATTACAGCGTATTTCTTGCTTATTCATTAAGGTCACACAGGTCAGAGAGGCCCCATCGTCTTGTTATATCAGTCGTATGCCTAGTCACATGGTTAGTTAAGACAAATGTGTTTATTGAGTTACATTTCCAGAGAAGAGGCCCCATCGTCTCCCCCGTAATTATTAGGGGTGAGCGGAAGTACAAAGAGGCTCCATAGCTCAGTCGGTAGAGCCTCAGGTTATAATACAGTTAAGTCTTTGTTAGTTAAAGACGTCATGAGATAGTGACATTTCCACATCTGAAACATATACAAGTATGGCTTCCATAGGGGAAAATGTGTGTGTGTGTGTTCATTACAGTAGCTATATATGCCTGTGTAAAACTGCTACTCGTTGGGGCATTTCCGCGATTGGTTGCTGTTGAAGCAAGGTGATGTATTCCAATATTATTATTTGTTGTTGTGCAACTGAATATTGATTAATCTCAACCATATCTGTGTTAATGTTAATGTTGGTGAGCCATTAATTGCACTAGCTGTGTGCAAAGCAAAAGGGGGCTGCTTTGAAGAATCTAGAATAAAAATCACACTTTTTTGTTAACTAGATAATTCCATATGTGTTCTTTCATAGTTTTGAGGTCTTCAGTATTAATCTACAAAGTAGAAACAAATAAAAAATAAACAAAAACCATTGAATGAGAAGGTGTGTCTAAACTTTTGACTGGTACTGTATATAAAGAACACACATATTTTAATATTTAGCAGGTTCCCTCATCTATAATCATCTATACAAGCGCAACTTTAAACATTTACTGCAGTAAAATGCAACATACAAAATAATCAAGAAACATCATAAATGAAACACTGACAGGGTTGGTGCGGAGCTGATAATTTATTCCAGCAAATTACTCAGACCTACTAATTAACCTAACCGAAGTTATTGAGTCTATGTACGTTTACTGCTTGGCTCAGATCCACCAACTTCAGCAAGATCTCACCTCTATTAACTCCTGAAGAACCAGGTTCCATTAACTTCTGTTTCAATTCAGACGACTCTCTTAAATCTGTTTAAGCGATCCCGAAGGATTTTGATATCAGTAAATGAGGTGTGGCCCTACCTAAGTGTGAGTGTGGCAGGGTGCAATCTTACCTTTGAAGCAGGAGAGGAGAGCGCAGATGTCTTTTAAGTTGTCCCAGTCCAAAAGGTGGGATCAGTTTATTTGAAGAAAAATAGGTCCAAACTAATACAGGGTTTTTACCTTCTCTCGTTACAACATTATAATCATACTAAACCTATCATGCTGTGATCATGTTCAAATATGAAACTTTTATTCACAGTTTTACATTTATTACCAAAATTGTAATTTCAACTGCCCAATTCAGTTGTGATTTTTAAATCTCCCAATAGAATTTAGAGACATTTCCTCATAAAAGACCGGTGATAATAAAAAGCACATTCAACTTTTCATTCACCAAATCAATTCACATCAATTCCATACCTTTTTTCAGATCCTCACAGGTAGCAGTTACTAATAACTCACAAACACACTCCTATCCGACACAGATGGCGGGTACTAACATCCACAAACACATACCTATCTCCCGCATGTATTTGGAGGAAGATCCTCACAGGTAGTGGTTACTAATACTCACAAGCACACTCCTATCAGACACAGATGGCTGGTACTAATATCCACAAACACATACCTATCTCCCGCAGGTATTCGGAGGAAGATCCTCACAGGTAGCAGTTACTAATAACTCACAAACACACTCCTCTCCGACACAGATGGCGGGTACTAACATTCACAAACACATACCTATCTCCCGCAGGTATTCGGAGGAAGATCATCATAGGTGGCGGTTACTAATACTCACAAACACATCTCAATTCATTCCACTCATTAAACAAAGTAATTCACTCAGCATTCAACCAATACATTTGAGAGATATTTACCAAGTTTGAGAGAACCTTACCGAGAGCAAAGACCCAGCTCTGAGGGACAGAGCATACCAGGGGAACCCCCCCCCCCTCCTCTCTCTCGCTCGCTCCAAAAAAAAAAGTTCCTCCCCATCCGCCAGTGTCTTTATGGTCAAAAACAGGATAGAACATAAGACAACTCCTCCACACCCATATTTGTGGAAACTGGGCATGGCCTCTGATGTACAGGACTGGACATGACCAGACATATTCTGTGGCAGGGGTCGGCAACCCCTGGCACGCGGCACCGTAACCAGTTGCACACTAGGAATAAGTTAAATAAGTGTGCAAAACATTAACATTTTATTTTCGGATCCTGAACGAGACCGCCGCCAGAGTGCGTCTCCCCGTTACCTGCAGAAGGAAGCCATGCACGCAACGCAGCCCGCTCTCTTTAACTCCAGGTGACTTTCTGCCGCTTTCTTCCGTGGTGCAGTGCTGATCGTTTCACCACAGAGGAAAGCACTTCACAAATTGCAGTACCCATAAGGAGCTGTACAAATTCCGCAGTTTTTGCGTGGCTGTGTCTTTAGTTGAAAGCCCAGTGGCGATCTGCTCATCTCTCATTGAAATAATATGCTACAAAGGGGCGGACTGGCCATGTGTGTTCTGGAGAATCACAGAACGGACGATCGTCCTTATTATTATGCTGTTTAAACAAATTATTTAAATTTGTTTGTTAAATTCGGCATCATGTAAGTTAAGGATGCTCCGATCGATCGGCCACCGAACGATATCGACCGATACTCACTCTCTGCCGATCGATCGGTGCTCTCTGAAAATGCAGATCGCGAGAGCCGATCGCATGACGTAAAATACATGACACTTTTCTCTGTGTGCGGCAAAACATTCTCTCCAAAATGGCTTCACCGGTCTGGCAGTATTTTAAAGTGTCCGAAAATGACAATAAAATAGCGGAATGCAATGTGTGTGAAGCAGAAATCCAGCAGCTCCACCCGCTGTGACGGACCGGTGAGCGGAGCAAAACGCACAAGAGTATCGGCCCCTACACACGGTGGCGTGCGTTGTCGCTTACCGGCGGGGGAGGCTGAAACTCGACCAACAACCAAACACATGAATCTCCCACCCCAGACACACAAGCCCGCGGTTTGATTGGCTAGAGCTTATACTGGCATATGATTTGATTGGCTGACGCCTCCGTCGAGGCGTCAAAAGTAGAACATTGCTCTACTTTTGCAGCGAGCACCGCGAGAGAAGCTACGCTTTGCTCCCACAATGCAGTTCGGTGAATCGTGACGTTACCCCATTCAAAGTGGATGGGCAGAAGCGTTGAAGCGGCAACGCACGCCGCCGTGTGTAGGGGCCGTTAGACCTAACACACTTGGCTATTTGATCTACCTCTGGAACAAGCTAAACTAGTTATACATATATTTATTCTTCAATTTCGGGTCACTCATTACTGGATCAGTGAGCTGCATGAGATACTGATAGGCTGTCAGGAGAGAGAGGGGGAGAGAGGAAAAGAGAGCGCTTCCGCTCATTTCTCCCATGTTATTATCCAAAGTTAATGTAAACTTGAATGATGTACTTCATTTGAATGTAACAATTATGTTGGTTGTTGTTGGTGGAAGCGCCAGTGATGAATGAGCCCCATTAACTGAGTTTTAAACATAACTTTAAATGGAAGATCCCCATAGGCCCGCCCACTCGATCCGATCAGAGCATCCCTGACAGGTCCACACACTGCTTCCTCGCAGCGAGGCTCCCCCCGCCCTCCTGTTGACAGTTCACGAGCGCCGAGCTCTTCGCCCCCGCCCCCCCCCCCCCCCTTGATAATTCACGATCGTCAGCACGCTGATAAAATGTATTTTTTTGAATGGCACTTCATATCAAAAAGGTTGCCGACCCCTGTTCTATGGCTATGACATAACCGCCTTTTTGGGGCCTCTGTCTTTTTCTCCTTAAGTCAGGAGCCCCCCTCCCTGTGTACTGCTGTGAGGGAAGAGGGAAGAAACTGTCTCTCCCTTATCAGTGAAACCATTATAGGCCTTACACACTCAACTTAACAAACTACTTGTTTTTTGTTTATACTGTAAATATAGAAAATCATAAAATATGAAGCATTTTCATCGTGGGTTATATAAGAATATAATTGATTATATTTGATTATAACTAACTTTCGTTTTAAGTATTCACTTGATACTATGAAGATCTCAACACCCTCTTTTTAAAATGCAAAGTTATCAACACAGCAACAGATAAAATCGTAAACATACATGCATATTCAAAAGCCATCAAGAAGCATTTTCATTATGGGTTTATACAAGAATGTGATTGATCATATTTGATTATAACTAACTTTCGTTTTAAGTATTCACTTGATACTATGAAGATCTCAACAGCACCATCATTACTATGACATAAGAGGGTGCCATAAAATGTTCTGATAATACTTGCATACTTTTACTTAAATAAGGTTTGAATTAGGGCTGTGCAATTAATCGTATTTTAATCTCTATTACGATTTTGGCTTGCAACGATTATGAAAACAATGTAATTGGAAAAAAAACGATTATTTTGCTGCATTCCCTTTCGCAATGATGCTCTCAATGTGTCTTGCGTTACACAACTTAGCATTTAGATCAACAAAGGCCTTGGGGCTATGTTGTTTGATTGAATTAAACACAATATATGCACTCCACTAAGCTGTTGTACTGTATCTGAAGATCTTAATATGATTGCTCATATTTTAAGCCATCTTTTTCCCGGCCCCTTGCTTTGGATCATTTTCATCAACCGGTCCCCATTCCAAACTAATTGAATAGCCCTGGCGTAGTGTATCTGTGAACAATCCCAAATACAATTCATTGTTTACATTGCGGCTAGTGCTAAACCGGAAGAAAAAACCCTTTTTCATTTTCAACGGTAAGTGGAAAGGGGCTGGGCTACATGAGGTGAATTGAGCCAACATAATTAGACAATTTGTTCTGACTGTGTTGTTGTGGCAATTCAGCACTCACAGAAGGAAATAATAAAACGGAGAGGAAATTTCCCTTACATACCTTAGGGATATACGCGTCCCCCGTAGCGACATTAACTACCAGTCGCGGTAAGCCAAATGTACAGAATGGATAAAATGTATCCCAAAATAGTGCCTCATAATGCAGGTAGAGTCCCATGATAACTACCCTTGCATTCCTCCACAGGCTAAATAAGTTAAAGTTCACTTTTGGAAGAACCAGAGAAAGGGGTTAAAATGGATAAAATGTACCCGGGAATAGTGCATCATAATGCAGGTAGACTCCCCTGGCAACTCCCCTTGCATTCCTCCAGAGGCTAAATAAGTTAAAGTTAACTTTTGGAAGAACCAGAGAAAGGGGTTAAAATGGATAAAATGTATCCCAAAATAGTGCCTCATAATAAGATTTGACATGGGCAAACAGGCTATTTCACAGGACACAGGCTATGTCAGACTTCCATGACATACACCGGGAAAACCACCTCACTTTGGCCGCTCACAGAGACCCAAAACACGGACTACAGACCTCCAGCATATCTACCTGACATGCGTACTTCCATAACCTCGCGCACCTTGGGACCCCGGGCCCCCGAACTTAAGCACTCCCCCACGGACTAAACCCAGATGATTACACCCTCAAGAAACTCGTGCCCCTGGTAACCTATAAGGGGGTCTATTTTGCGGTGCTTTACAGTCCGCCCATCGGACACCATAGTCGGACTTATTCACAGCAGCAGCACCCACCCTCCTATGGAGGATGTTCTCATGGCCCTGGTAACCTATAAGGGGGTCTATTTTGCGGTGCTTTACAGTCCGCCCATCGGACTCCATAGTCGGACTTATTCACAGCAGCAGCACCCACCCTCCTATGGAGGATGTTCTCATGGCCCTGGTTACCTATCAGGGGGTCTATTTTGCGGTGCTTTACAGTCCGCCCATCGGACTCCATAGTCGGACTTATTCACAGCAGCAGCACCCTCCCTCCTATGGAGGATGTTCTCATGGCCCTGGTTACCTATCAGGGGGTCTATTTTGCGGTGCTTTACAGTCCGCCCATCGGACTCCATAGTCGGACTTATTCACAGCAGCAGCACCCACCCTCCTATGGAGGATGTTCTCATGGCCCTGGTTACCTATCAGGGGGTCTATTTCGCGGTGCTTTACAGTCCGCCCATCGGACTCCATAGTCGGCCTTATTCACAGCAGCACCACCTGCCCTGCTGGAGGTTCACACTTTAACTTGTTTTACCCTCCGCTGCCTTACACATCCTCCCACATTTGAGCACTCCTCACGTGGACTAAACCCCTTCATGCACACCACCAGAACCTCGTGCCCCTGGGGATCTTAATGGGGAAACACCCATATTGGGTTATAAAAAAGAGGACAAATTAAGTAATTTTAACAAACTTTATTTACAGAAATATATACATTGACACTTTATAACATTATAACATTATTAACTCATCCAGCACAAGCGGACTGAGTACAACAAAACATTGCATATTTACAAGTTGGTCCCTGGCAACATTGTCCGTATCGGGTGAAGTTGGTGCAGAGGCTGGCACCCTCTCTTCACCCGTGTCTGAGGGACTGTGTTCGGCCATTGACTGTTCCCTCTTCGCCGCTCTCCAAGCGTTGAAGTCTTTGTATAATTCATCTGACGTCTCGGTATCGGTGGAGTCTTGGTAGGGAGTAGGGCTATGCTCCTCTCCAGAGCTGTCACGGTCACTGTGGATGTCAATGTCCCCCAAATTGTCTTCACTCACCCCTGATGCTGCTGCGGCCGCTGCTTGCAGTGACTCTGTGAAGAGCATTCGTATGTCCGCAGCCTCCTTCAAAGAAGGATTCTTGGCATAAAATGTGTCTGCAGTTGTAGTGTTGTGACACATGAAATCACTCACTCTTTGGCGGTTGCTTATGTCCTGAAACCTCTTCGCATTATCGGCGTGGACTGTGCGGAGGTCGGTGAAGTTAATGGGACCTTTTAGTCCAACATCAGCCCATGCCAACCTCAGGAAGGTGGCAAGGTTCCTCTATGGGTTCTTCCCCGCTATGCAGAGGAAGTAGCGGTTGTTGGTGCCGGTCAGCGTCCCCTTGATTTCCAGCCATCTCTTCATCCATCCAAATTCTTCTATGGTGAGGTACATCTGCGCTTCCCCGAACGCGTTGGCCGTCTTGTGGTTGCTTACCTGTTATGACAGAGTTAGAGAGCGTCAATACAAGTATCAATCATCCACAACATGTGTATCACTGCCAGAATAAACACATATTTTAATAGCTCACTCACGTGGATGAGGTGGCCAAAGGCAGTGCCAGTTATCTCCGCCTTTAGGACCTCCGTGTTGGTCATGTTGGAGTAGACCCCCGGACGGTGCCCATAAATGCAGCTCCAATTGAGGGTCATGTACCCATAGAGCAGGCTCCGGGTTGCGTGAGTCGGATTGCTGGTCATCACGTCCAGGAGCTGAGGGATGCGAGTTTTGGCCGCAGTCAAACATGCCATGATGTCTTTATGGCTTGGCAGACCTTCCATCTTGTCCCGCTTCACCTGCATCTGGTGGATAAACACCTTCTTTCTCATGGACTTCAGGATGGCAGCAACTTCCCGTGTGATTAAAATCATGTCATTCTGGTTGAGCCTGCTCCCCTTGCATGGTGTTTCATTCATGTATTTGAGAAAGTGTGATATATTTTTGATATAGAAGTCAGATGTCGTGACCTGTAGGCTTGACTTTATCAGGCTCCGGGACCACCCACGTATCCTCTTCAGATCCCTCAAAAAGAGCCAGTCAGACAGGCGATTGAAACCGTGTGCCATGAAGCTTAGGAATGATTTGACTCTGCTTATTTTGGAGACTGCGTTTTCTTGGAGCCTCACTGTTGGATCGATGCCCTCATAATGGTCCCGGTAGCCTTGCAGATACTTCTCCATGATGCGTGGGAATGTAATGTCCCGCATTCGATTCCCCCGGCCCCTGCCGCTGAACCAGGGGGAATGTATGGGAGGGGAAGATGACGAGGCCTCGGTATCTATGGATGCAGGTTCTGAGGAGCTGGATACAGGTGTGTGAGAGGCAATGGGGGACTTCCTGCAGGAGGGACCTTTGGACTTGGACAGCCTCTTTGGTGTTGACTCTGTTCGGGATCGTTTCCTTAGAAACACCCGCTCTTGGTCCTCGGCCCTCTGGTTCATCCTCTTTCGGTTACGTTTAATCCTCTGCTGCAGCATGCAGCGCAGGGATTTCACCTCAGCAGCATATATGTCCCTCTGAGCCTTCATTCTGTTTGCATCCATCCTCCATTCCTTACAGTCCGGGTTGTCACATTTAATCACTGGGGACAAGGGTGGAGGTTGTGACAGGACATCATCACCCACAGTGTCCACATCCCAAGAGGTAATCATTGCTACTGTGGGGTTTGTCAAACTGAGTTAATAAATCTTCTTCGTGGCCACTTTCATTTTTAGTTTAGTTAAAACCACATGTAATTCCTGCCGGGACAGCTCAACATGGTTTCTGTACAAGTGGCGGTCCAGCCTTGTCCCGTTGTACTCGCATCCTGCAATAATGCAGGGATGGAGCCTAATGTTTATCCGTCCTTTCGCCAACAACAGCAGAATTCTTCTTTCCACTAAATTACGCACACTATGGTTCCTCAGCAGGTGCTTGCTCAGGGCACGGTAGGGACTATTACAGATAGGACAACCGATCGCCATCATTTTTGTATGCCTGAGCTTTTCGGTACCGGGAAGTGTCACCAGTATAATGTATAGAACCGGGGGGGACAAAGAAGGATAGGTGAAAATAAGAAAGTTGCACTCAGCGAACTAGAAAGACCCCATGTCAAATCTCTCCGGTTTATTTTCAATAAATAACCCATTTGCATCATCGTGCGAAAGGTGTCCCATTTAGGCACTCGTTAGGCGGGCAGAGATCCCTGTCATCTATCGGTCCTATCATCCAGGCAAGGCGGGAGCCAAAACTGGGTGAAATAGTGCCTCCTAAGGCGGGTCGAGTCCCCTGGCAACTCCCCTTACTTTCTTCCGGAGACCAGTTCAAAACGTTAAGTTTGGTAAGAACCATGATTGGGGGTCATCCAGGCAACAATTGTATCCGATCCAAAGTCCTCATGCAGCGGATGCATTCTTACATGATCCAGAGACGGATGCAACCAGAGAACCAGAGAAAGAGGTTAAAATGGATAAAATGTATCCGGGAATAGTGCCTCCTAAGGCGGGTAGAGTCCCCTGACAACTCACCCTACATTCCTCCAGAGTCAGAAAAAGTTAAAGTTAACTTTTGGAAGAACCGCAGAAAAGGGGTGAAAATGTTGAAAATGTGTCCGGAAATAGTGCCTCATAATGCAGGTAGAGTCCCCTGGCAACTCCCCTTGCATTCCTCCAGAGTCAGAAAAAGTTAAAGTTAACTTTTGGAAGAACCAGAGAAAGGGGTGAAATTGGTGAAAAGGTGTCCGGAAATAGTGCCTCATAATGCAGGTAGAGTCCCCTGGCAACTCCCCTTGCATTCCTCCAGAGTCAGAAAAAATGATTGCTCATATTTTAAGCCATCTTTTCCCCGGCCCCTTGCTTTGGATCTTTTTCATCAACCGGTCCCCATTCCAAACTAATTGAATAGCCCTGGCGTAGTGTATCTGTGAACAATCCCAAATACAATTCATTGTTTACATTGCGGCTAGTGCTAAACCGGAAGAAAAAACCCTTTTTCATTTTTAACGGTAAGTGGAAAGGGGCTGGGCTACATGAGGTGAATTGAGCCAACATAATTAGACAATTTGTTCTGACTGTGTTGTTGTGGCAATTCAGCACTCACAGAAGGAAATAATAAAACGGAGAGGAATCAATAAAACACAGATATAGTTGATTAATTACTATTTTGTTGTACAACAATCAATAATAATGAGGAAACATTACCTTGCACACAAGCAGTCAATAGTGGTAATGCTCCAACGAGTACAAGTCTTTCACATCATATATAGCAGCTGTAATGAACGCACACACAATTTCCCTTACATACCTTAGGGATATACGCGTCCCCCGTAGCGACATTAACTACCAGTCGCGGTAAGCCAAATGTACAGAATGGATAAAATGTATCCCAAAATAGTGCCTCATAATGCAGGTAGAGTCCCATGATAACTACCCTTGCATTCCTCCACAGGCTAAATAAGTTAAAGTTCACTTTTGGAAGAACCAGAGAAAGGGGTTAAAATGGATAAAATGTACCCGGGAATAGTGCATCATAATGCAGGTAGACTCCCCTGGCAACTCCCCTTGCATTCCTCCAGAGGCTAAATAAGTTAAAGTTAACTTTTGGAAGAACCAGAGAAAGGGGTTAAAATGGATAAAATGTATCCCAAAATAGTGCCTCATAATAAGATTTGACATGGGCAAACAGGCTATTTCACAGGACACAGGCTATGTCAGACTTCCATGACATACACCGGGAAAACCACCTCACTTTGGCCGCTCACAGAGACCCAAAACACGGACTACAGACCTCCAGCATATCTACCTGACATGCGTACTTCCATAACCTCGCGCACCTTGGGACCCCGGGCCCCCGAACTTAAGCACTCCCCCACGGACTAAACCCAGATGATTACACCCTCAAGAAACTCGTGCCCCTGGTAACCTATAAGGGGGTCTATTTTGCGGTGCTTTACAGTCCGCCCATCGGACACCATAGTCGGACTTATTCACAGCAGCACCACCCACCCTCCTATGGAGGATGTTCTCATGGCCCTGGTAATCTATAAGGGGGTCTATTTTACGGTGCTTTACAGTCCGCCCATCGGACTCCATAGTCGGACTTATTCACAGCAGCAGCACCCTCCCTCCTATGGAGGATGTTCTCATGGCCCTGGTTACCTATCAGGGGGTCTATTTTGCGGTGCTTTACAGTCCGCCCATCGGACTCCATAGTCGGACTTATTCACAGCAGCAGCACCCACCCTCCTATGGAGGATGTTCTCATGGCCCTGGTTACCTATCAGGGGGTCTATTTCGCGGTGCTTTACAGTCCGCCCATCGGACTCCATAGTCGGCCTTATTCACAGCAGCACCACCTGCCCTGCTGGAGGTTCACACTTTAACTTGTTTTACCCTCCGCTGCCTTACACATCCTCCCACATTTGAGCACTCCTCACGTGGACTAAACCCCTTCATGCACACCACCAGAACCTCGTGCCCCTGGGGATCTTAATGGGGAAACACCCATATTGGGTTATAAAAAAGAGGACAAATTAAGTAATTTTAACAAACTTTATTTACAGAAATATATACATTGACACTTTATAACATTATAACATTATTAACTCATCCAGCACAAGCGGACTGAGTACAACAAAACATTGCATATTTACAAGTTGGTCCCTGGCAACATTGTCCGTATCGGGTGAAGTTGGTGCAGAGGCTGGCACCCTCTCTTCACCCGTGTCTGAGGGACTGTGTTCGGCCATTGACTGTTCCCTCTTCGCCGCTCTCCAAGCGTTGAAGTCTTTGTATAATTCATCTGACGTCTCGGTATCGGTGGAGTCTTGGTAGGGAGTAGGGCTATGCTCCTCTCCAGAGCTGTCACGGTCACTGTGGATGTCAATGTCCCCCAAATTGTCTTCACTCACCCCTGATGCTGCTGCGGCCGCTGCTTGCAGTGACTCTGTGAAGAGCATTCGTATGTCCGCAGCCTCCTTCAAAGAAGGATTCTTGGCATAAAATGTGTCTGCAGTTGCAGTGTTGTGACACATGAAATCACTCACTCTTTGGCGGTTGCTTATGTCCTGAAACCTCTTCGCATTATCGGCGTGGACTGTGCGGAGGTCGGTGAAGTTAATGGGACCTTTTAGTCCAACATCAGCCCATGCCAACCTCAGGAAGGTGGCAAGGTTCCTCTATGGGTTCTTCCCCGCTATGCAGAGGAAGTAGCGGTTGTTGGTGCCGGTCAGCGTCCCCTTGATTTCCAGCCATCTCTTCATCCATCCAAATTCTTCTATGGTGAGGTACATCTGCGCTTCCCCGAACGCGTTGGCCGTCTTGTGGTTGCTTACCTGTTATGACAGAGTTAGAGAGCGTCAATACAAGTATCAATCATCCACAACATTTGTATCACTGCCAGAATAAACACATATTTTAATAGCTCACTCACGTGGATGAGGTGGCCAAAGGCAGTGCCAGTTATCTCCGCCTTTAGGACCTCCGTGTTGGTCATGTTGGAGTAGACCCCCGGACGGTGCCCATAAATGCAGCTCCAATTGAGGGTCATGTACCCATAGAGCAGGCTCCGGGTTGCGTGAGTCGGATTGCTGGTCATCACGTCCAGGAGCTGAGGGATGCGAGTTTTGGCCGCAGTCAAACATGCCATGATGTCTTTATGGCTTGGCAGACCTTCCATCTTGTCCCGCTTCACCTGCATCTGGTGGATAAACACCTTCTTTCTCATGGACTTCAGGATGGCAGCAACTTCCCGTGTGATTAAAATCATGTCATTCTGGTTGAGCCTGCTCCCCTTGCATGGTGTTTCATTCATGTATTTGAGAAAGTGTGATATATTTTTGATATAGAAGTCAGATGTCGTGACCTGTAGGCTTGACTTTATCAGGCTCCGGGACCACCCACGTATCCTCTTCAGATCCCTCAAAAAGAGCCAGTCAGACAGGCGATTGAAACCGTGTGCCATGAAGCTTAGCAATGATTTGACTCTGCTTATTTTGGAGACTGCGTTTTCTTGGAGCCTCACTGTTGGATCGATGCCCTCATAATGGTCCCGGCTAGCCTTGCAGATACTTCTCCATGATGCGTGGGAATGTAATGTCCCGCATTCGATTCCCCCGGCCCCTGCCGCTGAACCAGGGGGAATGTATGGGAGGGGAAGATGACGAGGCCTCGGTATCTATGGATGCAGGTTCTGAGGAGCTGGATACAGGTGTGTGAGAGGCAATGGGGGACTTCCTGCAGGAGGGACCTTTGGACTTGGACAGCCTCTTTGGTGTTGACTCTGTTCGGGATCGTTTCCTTAGAAACACCCGCTCTTGGTCCTCGGCCCTCTGGTTCATCCTCTTTCGGTTACGTTTAATCCTCTGCTGCAGCATGCAGCGCAGGGATTTCACCTCAGCAGCATATATGTCCCTCTGAGCCTTCATTCTGTTTGCATCCATCCTCCATTCCTTACAGTCCGGGTTGTCACATTTAATCACTGGGGACAAGGGTGGAGGTTGTGACAGGACATCATCACCCACAGTGTCCACATCCCAAGAGGTAATCATTGCTACTGTGGGGTTTGTCAAACTGAGTTAATAAATCTTCTTCGTGGCCACTTTCATTTTTAGTTTAGTTAAAACCACATGTAATTCCTGCCGGGACAGCTCAACATGGTTTCTGTACAAGTGGCGGTCCAGCCTTGTCCAGTTGTACTCGCATCCTGCAATAATGCAGGGATGGAGCCTAATGTTTATCCGTCCTTTCACCAACAACAGCAGAATTCTTCTTTCCACTAAATTACGCACACTATGGTTCCTCAGCAGGTGCTTGCTCAGGGCACGGTAGGGACTATTACAGATAGGACAACCGATCGCCATCATTTTTGTATGCCTGAGCTTTTCGGTACCGGGAAGTGTCACCAGTATAATGTATAGAACCGGGGGGGACAAAGAAGGATAGGTGAAAATAAGAAAGTTGCACTCAGCGAACTAGAAAGACCCCATGTCAAATCTCTCCGGTTTATTTTCAATAAATAACCCATTTGCATCATCGTGCGAAAGGTGTCCCATTTAGGCACTCGTTAGGCGGGCAGAGATCCCTGTCATCTATCGGTCCTATCATCCAGGCAAGGCGGGAGCCAAAACTGGGTGAAATAGTGCCTCCTAAGGCGGGTCGAGTCCCCTGGCAACTCCCCTTACTTTCTTCCGGAGACCAGTTCAAAACGTTAAGTTTGGTAAGAACCATGATTGGGGGTCATCCAGGCAACAATTGTATCCGATCCAAAGTCCTCATGCAGCGGATGCATTCTTACATGATCCAGAGACGGATGCAACCAGAGAACCAGAGAAAGAGGTTAAAATGGATAAAATGTATCCGGGAATAGTGCCTCCTAAGGCGGGTAGAGTCCCCTGACAACTCACCCTACATTCCTCCAGAGTCAGAAAAAGTTAAAGTTAACTTTTGGAAGAACCGCAGAAAAGGGGTGAAAATGTTGAAAATGTGTCCGGAAATAGTGCCTCATAATGCAGGTAGAGTCCCCTGGCAACTCCCCTTGCATTCCTCCAGAGTCAGAAAAAGTTAAAGTTAACTTTTGGAAGAACCGCAGAAAAGGGGTGAAAATGTGTCCGGAAATAGTGCCTCATAATGCAGGTAGAGTCCCCTGGCAACTCCCCTTGCATTCCTCCAGAGTCAGAAAAAGTTAAAGTTAACTTTTGGAAGAACCGCAGAAAAGGGGTGAAATTGGTGAAAAGGTGTCCGGAAATAGTGCCTCATAATGCAGGTAGAGTCCCCTGGCAACTCCCCTTGCATTCCTCCACAGGCTAAATAAGTATAAGTGAACTTTTGGAAGAACCAGAGAAAGGGTTGAAAATGGTGAAAATGTGTCCGGAAATAGTGCCTCATAATGCAGGTAGAGTCCCCTGGCAACTCCCCTTGCATTCCTCCAGAGTCAGAAAAAGTTAAAGTTAACTTTTGGAAGAACCGCAGAAAAGGGGTGAAAATGGTGAAAATGTGTCCGGAAATAGTGCCTCATAATGCAGGTAGAGTCCCCTGGCAACTCCCCTTGCATTCCTCCAGAGTCAGAAAAAGTTAAAGTTAACTTTTGGAAGAACCAGAGAAAGGGGTGAAATTGGTGAAAAGGTGTCCGGAAATAGTGCCTCATAATGCAGGTAGAGTCCCCTGGCAACTCCCCTTGCATTCCTCCAGAGTCAGAAAAAGTTAAAGTTAACTTTTGGAAGAACCGCAGAAAAGGGGTGAAAATGTGTCCGGAAATAGTGCCTCATAATGCAGGTAGAGTCCCCTGGAAACTCCCCTTGCATTCCTCCAGAGTCAGAAAAAGTTAAAGTTAACTTTTGGAAGAACCAGAGAAAGGGGTTAAATGGTGAAAATGTGTCCGAAAATAGTGGTCTCGTTATTCCGTTCGCAACTCCCTTGCATTCCTCCAGAGGCCAGTTCAAAAAACGTAAAGTTTTGTAAGACCCGTGATTGGGGGTCCTCCGGGCAACAATTGTGTCCGATCCAAAGTGCTCACTCATCGGACGCATTCCTCCATGATTTCCCCATCATGAGAAATAGGCCGTTTTTTTCTAAGTGCTCTCAAAAATCGGGTTTCCGATTTCGTGCAGAAGGTAGCTTGGAAAAGATGAATGAAAATTGTAACGGAGGAGGGGAGGTCTCAATTCCCCTCTAACGGTGAAAAGTGCAACGGGTCAGTGGAAATGTCTCCGGGGCTTCCGCCCGAAGCGCCGAAAGGGTTGACCCCCTCACCCGTTGGCACGTTTTTCGAGAATTTTTTAAA